>NC_092700.1:3608982-3753982 GCF_964275005.1 Diadema setosum | reverse complement strand
CTTTTGCATCACCAGATGAAAACGTGATATACTTATTTTGTTCATTTTTTTTTGCAGTTCATAGATGATTTATTCACCTGTCATTTTACTGCAAATGCAAAATTGTTTCTCAAGTTACAAATTTCTAAATTAATGTTTCAACACTCTTTTGAATTCCCTGCATAAAAATAGTGTTCTTCAGAAAAAGGAAAAAATGAGTGAGACTCGCCTTGTTTTTAATAAAGTCATGCCAGAATGTCTCTGAAAACGCAATTGTCTGCGCCTGCTAATGTTCATCAGGATGTCATATTCTTGAGAAAGATATCTTTGCTGTGTTTTGGAGTCAAGTATTATCTCAATCACCTATGAATGACGCGATATGCTCTCATTGACGTTAGGTGACGCGATAATTTACATTGTGTGAATATTTGACATGGCTATATGGACATCTTATTTACCTTACAGGATATTGGTTCGCTAAGTGGATATTTGATTTCCCTATTGACATTTGAATTATCTAATGTGACGCTTGATCTGATATTGCGGATATTTGTCCTGGAAAACCTATATACCTTTTTCTTTTTAATTATAACAATGCTGACAGAATAGTGAAGGGCATGGCTTTTTACGCCTATTTTTTCAGCATATTGTAAGCACACACTCACGTACACATCATTGGTTGCTGTGTAAAGTTAAATTTTGTACGGAGGGTTCAAATTCGATCCAAATCTGGAACTTAACTTTGAAATTAATCATGGATTTAATGAAACTGATTCATGCTTTCATATTCCAATCACCTCCAAATATTTTATACTATTCAGATATTAATCATATCAATGACAGTGTTATCGGATATATATTTTCCGAATTATTAAGCATCAAAAGTGGGAAAAGCTTTTTTTTTTGTGTGTGTGTGTGTGTATGTGTGTAACGCCCAGTATATATTATATTCAATTTTTTCATTTTTTCTTTGGTGGAAATTAGTCAATATTTATCCTGTAATTGTCATATCAAACATAACTATTACATTTCAACTCTTAGTACTTTCTTTGATTACAATTTTGTATTGAGTTTGTGTTCGTATGTGTATTCAAATGACTTTTTACGCGTAAATAAGAAGTGAAATAAATGGAATGAAATGAGATGGCATTTTCCTGACTGTCGACGCATCACGAGATTTAGGTGTGGGTGTAGCTTGACCAACCTAAACACTTTTCTACATTGGTAGCGTCGACGTTACCCTGGCGACCTGACAGTGTTCTGCTAAGTAAAATGTCCTCCCGGTTCTTCAGTGATGATACTGGCTCTTTCCTTATGGATGACCGTTGACACAATATTCAACAAACTTATTCAGAAATTAAAAATTCAATTTTGTTCGCTCAAAAATATCCTTCTTCGTATTAAGACTGATTTTTAACTTCATTTTGCATTGCATTATTAAAATACTGAATAAAAAAAATAAAAAAAACTAAGGATGAAATGATCGAACAATATATTAGATAGACCACCATTGTCCTCTATGGCGCTTCTTTTTTTTCTGACTTTAAATGACGCGATTTTCGGTTTGAATGGCAAACACATTTGGGAAAAAAATCGATAAATGTTATCATTTACATTTGATTCTCGTGAGTAATGTTTGTGACATTTTCAAAGTTTCTACAAATTACACGTGTAAAAGAAAATCAAATGATTCACACAGTTGCGATACTTTGGTAATTTGAATTCCCAATGTATCCAGTCATTGGGTAAATTTTGTAAAGAGCACTTGAACTTCAACAGGTCTGGAATGCACTATACAAAAACCAGCTATTATCTTATATTTATTATTGTTATTATCATCATTACTTTTTGTATCAATGTTATTATTGTTATAATTATTATTATTATTATTATTATTATTATTATTATTATTAGTATTAGTGGTAGTAGTGGTAGTAGTAGTAGCAGTATTAGCATTATCATTATTAGTGTGATTATTATTATTATCATTATTATTATCATTACTGTTATCATCATTATCATTATCTAAATAATTACTCTAACATGAATGGTGTTAGCCTATTGTATCCCACGAACAGAGTTCGGAGGATACTATGGATTTGGCCTCGTCGCGCCGCGTCCGCGTCCGCCGCCGCCGCAGAGATTTCCTTGTGAGCGCTCTACCAGCTGCGTTTCTTTTCCGATCATCTTCAAATTTGGCATGAAGGTGTATTATGGTTAGACGAAGACGCCTATTTTTGGTGATGGCGCCCTCGCTTGTTCCGTCTTTATTCTGTTAATATATACATGAAAAGGTAAATTCAATAGGGTCTGCTTGTGAGCGCTCTTCTGGCTGCAGTTCTTCTTCGATCATCTTCACATTTGGCATGAAGGTGTATTATGAGAAGACAAAGATGCCTATGGTTTTTGATGATAGCGCCCTCGCTTGTTCCGTCATTATACATGAAAAGGTAAATTCAATAGGGTCTGCTTGTGAGCGCTCTACTGGCTGCACGTCTTCTTCGATCATCTTCAAATTTGGCATGAAGGTGTATTATGGTAAGACGAAGACGCATATTGTTTTTGGTGTGGGCGGAGACATCGTTGCCATGGTAACAAGATTTTTTGTGGAAACAGCAGAGATTTCCTTGTGAGCGCTCTACCGGCTGCGTTTCTTTTCCGTGGGTATGATTGGGCAGACTAAAGATTTGGATTAGGGTAAGCGTTAAGCTTTATATGCGCTTCAACACTTGGATTCCTTGCCGGAGCATTTGTCATCACAGCATTTGTCATGGAACCCGCTTTGTCAGTTAACAAAACAATAAAATATCAAAAGTGGAAACAAAGAAACAAAAAAAAAGCAATTGTCTGCATTGATACCTGTTGTCACCTATTGCCATATTATACATTTTTTTATCCCAAATTCATCCAAATGGCAGACTGGAAGAGGGTTAGGTTTACAGTGCATCCAGATTACTCTATAATTGTATTCCCTCACAGGTACTACCAGAGGATACTTTAGATTCTGCAGAGTTACACCGCTGCATCATATTATCGTCATCAAATTTGGTACCCAGAGGCAAAATGTGGACAGGATCATTGTTGCCATGATAACTGTATTTATTTCTGGAATTTCTGTGTGAGCTCTATATATTGCGATGATGTATGATGCTGTGGGGATGTCGTGTGCTCGGCTGCGCGACCCGCCGAGCACCAATCTCTAGTTATTTTTTAGTGTAAGCTTGAAACATTAATCAATTTAATCAAACAGATTGCTGGAAAGAGCCGTGCCAGAATGGCGTATGTGAGGAAACCAAGACTAATTTCGAGTGCCACTGTACTGAGGGGTTTACCGGAGACGTCTGTGAATTCGGTAAGAATAAACAAAACTCCACGGTCCTTCCATCATGAAATGGATGGTCGATGTTGCTTGAAGGACAAGTCCACCTTCATAGAAGTGTGGGTTGATTGAATGCAGCAATATTAATAAAACACATCAGTGAGAGTTTGAGGAAAATCGGACAATCCGTTCAAAAGTTATGAATTTTTGAAGTTTCTGCTCAGTCACGGTTGGATGAGAAGACTACTATAGCTTGTGATGTCACATGTGTACAACGATATAAAGAAAGAATAAAGAAAATTCACCATATTTTCACATTTTTTTTTTCACATAACAAATGGACATAATACGTCTCTCTTTCAGAAGGCAGGGGGAACAATATTACCCTCAACATACGAGTATCTGAATATAAGAATAACCCAAGTCCATGGAAGATCATTTCGAGTAAACTTAAAAAAAAAAAAACTTCATATCTTTTTTATTTCTCCAATAATATTCTATTTAAATGTGATCGGAAGGCAACATTGTATATACAAATTATAACATTTATTATTATGACAATTAACATTTACATTAATTGTGGAGAGGCCATTTCGTGTGATGGACTTGGGTCGTTCTTTGAATCATACGGACTTGGGTCGTTCTTTGAATCACATCTCTATCTGCTATAGAGATGAGAGAAGGATGAGAGAGGGCGCTATAATATGAATGTAAGAACGACCCAAGTCCTTCATCTATACATTCATGTAAGATTTAACACATTCATTTCAGGCACTTCCGGGGGTAATTAGGATTTATCATTTACACACAAGATGAATCCATGCATAAGCTAAAATTTTCCATGTCAAACTTATATTCAGGTCTTCATACGTCAGTAACAAGTACAAAAAAAAAAAAAAAATGTGCACTTTATTCAAAAAGTAAAGTTTTGTGAAATTCTCCTTTTATTTTCTTTATATTGTTGTACCCGTGTGACATCCTACACTGGAGTAGTCTTCTTATCCAGCAATGACCGCGCAGATACTTTATAATATTACTTTCATAACTTTGGAATGGATTGTCGGATTTTCCCCAAAATTTCACTGATGTGTTTTACTAATATTGTTGCATCCACTCAATCCAAATGCATGTGAAGGTAGACTTGTCCTTTATTAGGAATATTTATTATTATTACCTATACGAGGTAGTTTTGCGAGGCAATTACAGTTGTTATTTTGCAGGGTCGGGAGTTCAGCGGGCGATATTAGAGCATATTACGAGCATCCGGGGTTTTACATATACAGTGGGCTCCCGTTATAACGAAATCCTCGGGACCGGCAGTTATTCTTTCGTCATATCGGAATTTTGTTATAACCGAACAAATAAACGATAGAAATACATAGAGTGGATGACATTGCAGCCCAAATTTTTACTTCGTTATAACCAGAATTTTGTTATAACCGCGTGTTCGTTATAACGGGAGTGCACTGTAAAACAGGGAGGTGGGAAGAGAGATTCCACTCCTTCTCTTCCCACCTCATGTAAACATTCCGATCGACCACGAAGAGAAAACATTCAAGGACGTCGCTGCGTATCCATTACACGCACCGCAGAAGAACGCCGATAAATCAACTCACACAAGGTCGACCACTTCCACTAGTTCCAGCAGCACGACGCGTCAAACAATAACTAACTGCACAGTGACCATCAGTTATTACAACTCTCCAAATTGAAACAGAAGCAAAAATAAAGTGTAAAAGCGTTCAGATGTTTGAAGTTCGCCTGTTACAACTACATATGTATCTTTGAAGTTGGAGTTGAATGATATACATTGATGAACAATTTTTTTCAATTATTCGACATGTTGGTGATGATCTACAGGTAGTCAAATGTGGCTTGATATCATAGTGTATAGCTGTATTCACATATTTTCTTAATTTACCTAGGGGATAGGTAATAACTATGATATTGACTGGCCTTGAGGGAGATACCAGATAAATATTGCCCGCACTGAAAGAATATTGCCCTCGTCTTCGACTCGGGCAATATTCTTTCAGTTTGGGCAATATTTTCTGGTATCTCCCTCGAGGCCAGTCAATATTATATGATTATATTTATCTACGAAGTGCGATCATACCAGAGGCCCAAGGAGAAAAAACAACCAAACACACACACAAACAAACAAACAAACAAACAAACAATCGCTTTCCCCAATTGTATTACAAACAGAGAAGAAAGGCAACCTACCAGTATTCATTTTTTTTTTTTGCATTCTACTTCCTTGACGTGTTTATACATACCGTTTTCCCCTTTTAATCGTAGAATGGGCTTGATATCAATTCTGACAGCTAAAACTGTACAGTACTGGTTGAGGTGGGGATTCATGTTTTGAACATTCCTAAGTGAGAATGTGGAACCTCATGAAATATGAAAGAGCATGTAATTCTAAGAAGAATTCAACGTTTATTTGATGAAAATTGGTTTTCAAATGGTTGAGATATCCAAAAAAGTGATAGTCATAAAAGGCGACATGCCACGCCTTTTATTAGGATCTCTTTGTTTCACCTTGTTTTGGATATTTCAGCCATTTCAAAACCGATTTTTATCAAATAAACTTTTGATACCCCTTAGAATTGCATGCTCTTTGACATCTCATAGAGTGGTTTTTGATTATCTCGCAAAACTTTAAAAGCTAAATCCTCACCTCGACCAGAACTGTACACAAACATGTTTAATCATAATCATAAGTAAGGTTGAATGATGGACCTATGTTTATTAATCATTGTAACAGAATAGATGAATATGATAAATCTATGATAATAAATAGGTGAAATCGGAAGCTATTATTGATGAACAACATCAAAGCACAATGGACCAGATATTTGGAATTCTTTACCCCCTAATTTAAAACAACGTACGTCGTTGAACATTTTTAAACGAGAACTAAAAAACACCCTCATAATCCAGTATACTTCTGACACATAAAAATATTCATACCACCTGGTCAACAAACACCCTAAACAATGAGTTCACGGTCATAACTGAAGTAATATTCACCTCATCACACTGATACACAAAATAACACTCAACGTACAAACCAAGATTCATCCCAACACAATGCACACCGTACTGCACCGCACGCCCTTCGCACAATTACTTCCCACTCAGTGAGTGGCAAGATTTTCTTTATGTATCTCTTCGTTGTGCCCTTTGCACAATTACCCCCCACTCAGTGAGTGGCAAGATTTTCTTTATGTATCTCTTTACCTGGGGCCATCTTCCTCGTCAAGCTTAGCTTATGATGATGGTCCCCTGCATTTCATTTTTATCATTTCCTATTGCTTCCTTTCATATATGATATTCGTTCTTGAAAAAAAAAATGTATGTAAGATCCAAACGTTACGAATATTAGCTGTGTAAATGACTATGTAAGTATTTTGTTGACTTGTGGATTTGTATTGATTTTGAAATGCAGAAATAAAAACTGAACTGAACTGAACTGAACTGAACATATTAAGGTGTTTTCCACGCGGGTACACTGACAAACCAGTCGCTAGAATCTACCAGCGATGGGTCACTTGGAATAACAGATGAGAGGAGCCCCTCTTCTCCACCTCCTCGAAGACTTCTGAAACACAGACAGAGGGTCACCGTGAGTCGGCCACTGCAAGAGTGGTGTATGAAACCACTGTGGCAATAATAATTGAAGGGAGTGGATCAGGTATTGATACCTGGTCCACGACGGAATGGAAATCGACTGGTCAACAAACCACTCAAGAGAGAGGTATTTCTGGTGAAGCAAACTTTGATGCAGATGTTTCTTATCTGATGTGGATTGGGGTTTTCTTTTTTTATCCCTTCTCACAGCTATATTGAAACAGCAGTTAATGGTGTCTTAATGAGTATTTACTTTGCTCACTATTTGTAGAATCTGCCCATAAGCATACATGGCGGCACGTAACCTTCAAAAGACAAACCTACCCTGTAATGGGCGACTTCTTGATTTTTTTTCCCCCACCAAGGTACACCAATAAACATCTTGGAAGAGTCTACAAGCGATGGGTCACCTGGGGTTGCTAATGAATGGGGCACCTCTTCTCCAACACAAAATGTTGCAACTCCGACAGCTGAAGCTCTTCACGTACCAACTGCTAGGACGGTGTCTGGAACAACTCCTGACGGGAACCAGCTAAGTACTCACTCCGGGTCGACGACGGAGTGGATTTCGCCGATTCAGACAACCATGAAGGAGACCGCTACCTCTAATACAGGGTGGGCTGATACATCCACGGCTTTTGCGATGTCTCATGTCTCAGCAGGTATGAGTTGAATGCTCAACTCTCCGAATTTCTTTTTTTTTCTCTGAGATTTCAAGATATACTCTCGTTTATAATGGCTATTAAAGTAGAAATCAGTTCCAAATGTTCAGTTAAACACTACACTTCTACTAACTCTACCGAAGAAAGAGAAATGGGAAATGGAATAGATGTTGTCAACACTGGAATCACGGAGAGAAATGTTTAAGACACAATATTATGATATTATAAGCAAGGAAAGAGGGTTTAAAAGCGTTCTTTATAGCTATTGTTTAATATCTCTCTTTATGAATTTTGAAAGAGTATGATGGGTTACTGGTAGGGACTAAATCTTTAAAGCCATGCAGTTCCCCATGACACTGACCTGCATATCATTGATGAAAGAAGTAGTCAAAATGACGTGAACGATTCTTAAAAACTTTATTTTTTCCTTTTTGTTTGTACTGTGTGAAATGAGATCATATGCAATTTGTGCTTCCTGCAGTTTTGTTATTAATGAAGGTAACACGTTACAAAAAAATAAAATAAGGTGAAACGATGAATAAGAACAGGTGACATTTCTAGGTAAACCCTGCAGGAACTGCAAGACGCTTTGTAAACTACCGCATATTTCGTCCGTATAATTTCGTACCTTATGTGCACAAGTACATGTACTTTCCTCTGTACATCGGATAGTACTAAATTATGGTAGTTTATAAAAACCTTTATTTACAACAGGCACTTACTTCATGTAAGTAATTTGACAAGTTTGCAACTATAACAGTCAGGTATGTTTTATAGCTACCTTCCTTATTCTAAACTGGTGTGTCTTCATTTTGTGGCATTTCTAAATTATGTCGTGTGAAATGTTGAAATCAATGTGGAACTTATTTAAAGTTAAAATGAATACATTCAAAGGTATAGTCGATTACTCAAATTTCCCTCAAAAACAAATTTACGCGGAGTCGGACAAGTGAAAAGCTTGTATGAGAATCAATTGATTCTTAAACGCATCAATGATATTGATTTAGTCTCTCCGTGCACCATAACTAATTCATTCAACGTGTTTGATAGAATCGTATTTCTGTTGTTAGTGTTTCTGACTATACAATGTTTAATGTATGTGCCTCCGAACTCTGCCTGCTTATGATAAGAACGACATAAGGATCAAAGCCAAGCAAAACAAAGAAATAAATGCGTGCATGTTTTCGTCTCTCGCTCCTCAACGATATCAGCCTTGTCTTATTGTATTTTTATAATTTGAATAAATCTTGCCAGGTATAAACAATGTGATAACTATACACATTGCTGTGTCTTTCGCGACTGCATGGGGGGAGGGGGTAGGAGTCTTGAGATGAGAAGTCTATTATTAAAGAAAAAAAAAACGAATGTGCCGATGTTCCTGTAACAGTAAAAATACATATTTCACTGCACTTTTTATCTGACTTACTAAAATGCATAAATGTGACCGTGACTTTTTTTTCTTCCTTTTCTTCTTCTCCTTATCATATAACGATTATGTATTGCCTCACAATAATGTCATGTGCAACCAATAGTTTTAAACTCGCAATACGCTTATTTTGTAAAAATTGATGAAATGTTGTGAAAAAGTCACCTTTTGTTCTTCTATCATTGCTATTTCTGTTTGGTGTGTGTGTTTGTATGTGTTCATTGTTTATCTCTTGGGGTAGACTCCACTGAAATCACATGCGACAGACAGTCCAGGAGCTCTAGGTGTCCTGCAGGGAAAGCCTGGCCGATCCCTGCCAACCAGTCTTACGTCCTCGACATAGTGAATGCAGTGAGAGACCAGTGTGGTGATCATGACGTCATCTGGTTGGACTGCACGTGTTGCTGGCCGTCTGATCAGACATCATGGACCCGGAGGGACTGGGGCATACCAGGTGACTTGCGATGCGGGTATCCTCCTGCCGGCAACAGTGTCCTGTTAAGCAGTCTCAGTCTCTTTACAGAGCAGCCTCTTGGTAAGTGCACATGTCTGCCCTGTAGGTCTATATTACAACACTAAGCAAAAGTGTGTAACCTGGTCTTGCATGGAATGGGGAGGGACGGTGAGAAGGTAGAATGTAATAATAAGCCTACTATAAGATTTACTTTCAAAGATCATGTTTAATCTACCAGCATTCTATAATGAATATGTTGGTTTCATGTCCTCCATGAAACTGATCTCTTGATAGCAATGAGTTTGACAGGACAGCGATTAATCTATCTTCTTATGTTTTTTCGTGCTTGTTTCTTTCTGTTCGTTTGTTTGTTTGTTGTTTGTTGTTGATTTTTGTTTTTACAAACTGCGTATTGATTTTATGAACCCTGGTATCTCCAATCTTTCAACATTAGTGATTTAGAAAAAAAAAAAAAAACTATTTGGGGGTGATTACATCATCAATCTTAGTTTAGATTTCTGCATCGTCCATCTGTGAAGTTGGGGGATGCAAGAACGTTTTCTGTGATTACACTATAATGCCACTAAATATTTCATATTATTCGCATGATACTCATGGACAATCAGTCCTTAGTCACCGTGAGTATTTTCCATTGTTGCTATGTATCGAAATGGATAGTTGACATTAGAACATGCTGATGGATTATAATCATTAATATATCTATCATTTATGTTTCCTTTTTAACATATCGTTGCAAAGTTTGTTCATTGCCTCCGCCAAGGAGGTTGTGTTTTTGTTTTGTTTATTTTGTTTTGTTTCCTTTTTTTTTGGCCAGCGATGATAATCATGAAAGAAAGATATTATTCAGAGGTTCCTTTTTCCGACATGTTTGTTAATTTACAGATCAGCAGTTGCGATCTTAACAAATTTAATTTGTAGAGGGAGACAAACTGAAGAAACTCACACGTGATGATAATTATGTTTGCCTGTCATGAACGGAAATAGTATATACCTCTAAAAGAAAGCTGAGAATGCACAAGAAGAGGTTATCAATTATTTTGATAGTGATTTGGATCAACCCCCCCCCCCCACCCGACGCCTGCAGGAGCAAGGATTGTTGCATTTTCGTTCTGTTCCCCCCCCCCCCCCCCGGGGGGGGGGGGGGGGGGTGGAGATCCTTAAACATTAGTAGACTCTCCGAGTCCATCATGAACGCAAGATGGCGCGCTTGCTGTTGCGACCGTCATGGTAGCATTAAGCACTGTTAGCCAGAGAGTAAGTTGAGCAGAAACGGCTGTCTGGCTGCAGGCGGCAGTGACGGTATGTTTTGCTGGTCAAGGTATCGAATTATGCAGATAAAATGAACCCAGTACTATGATATGCGATGGAAATCGCAACTAGCGTGGAAATGATCTGTAAGGTGGTCAAGCCGAGTTCCGACTTCTTCTTTATTTGAGATCGTTCAATATCTTTTGTTTGAAGGTTATTATTTTTTGATTTATCATCTTTGCAGTATTTGCGCAGAGTTAAGGGGTGCGCTTTTGATAAGACATCTGAGCTCGTACCGGGTATTTAATGTTATGAATTGTTATGGACATGAGCGTCGATGCTTTTTGCCTTCTGTGGGGTGGACGGGGTGAGTTGGAGAGGAGGACAGTTTGGTTGGTGTCTAGTAACGGGGACTACGATGGTCTCCGTGCTCTTGAACACCTCTCGAGAGCGTATGATTTTTGTTTTATGTGTAGATGATGCTGTTTATAAAGATAACTATACTATAGGGTTTTCTTTTTATTATTTACATCTATGTTTCTACATTTTTTGACATAATACTGACCACGCATAACCAAACCAACAAGAAGTACCACGCACTGATTTTGTGTGAAGGCTCAAAATAGGTATAAAACGGGTGAAACTGATTAATCTGCATGTTTTCACATTTTCTGAAAGAGAAAGTCGTCCTCCACATTATGTTTACGTTTGAGATCATAAAATGGATTTGAAACTGCGTTCTTAGCAGATTTTCTAGAAAACTGTTCTTGTAGAATATTGTGATAAGGATGATTAATTAGAGTCCCTTTTTTCATTTCTTAAAAAAGTATGTACACAGTCTTCACTTTCAACTCTACTAACTTTTAAAAGGATGATGCTACTGCTTTGAAAGTTGGCATTGGTAATATATAGAATGCTTGTGTAGAGCATGATCAATTTCAGTGTAATCTGATAATCACTTCATTTTTTTTTCCTGTGAAGATTAACATTTTTTTTTTCTTTGGTCCTATTGATTGCACACAGAAAAAGTCACGGTGAAATTCAGCGATTGAATAGACCAGCACTTCAGAGCCTCTTTTCTTAGTACAGTGGACTCCCGTTATAACGAAGTCGTCGAGACCTGATGTGTTCGTCCGTTATATCGAAATGTCGTTATAACTGAACAGTTAAACAATGCAAAAACATAGAGCTGATACTGATGCCGTCTGAGTCTTTACTTCCTTGTAACAGGAATTTCGTTACAACCATGTTCGTTATATCGGGAGTGCACTGTACACACCTTTGTCCTTGTTTCAACTATTTTGATAGGTTAGGAGAGTTGAGCTATGCATCATGAAATGGCCTGATTGTATGTTGTTTTAGAATTTGCCCTGAAATAAAGGTCTGTGTGTGGTGACTTTTTGTTGATTTTGTAATGCAGGGTTACATACCATAATATTGTACATGCTTTATTTGATTTTTATGAATGTAATGGGAATAAAGAAGAAGAAACGAAATGAAAATTGATGAATTTGTTCCTTAAGGTTTTGCTTAAGTTTTGTTGCTGTTGTTGTTGTTATTGTTGTTCTTATTCCAGACGTAGTAATTTCAACTCGATCCCCGTTTCTAATTGCGATAATCGTTTCATGTGTATCCTCCCTCAGACCTGCATTACGACAGCGGATCTACACAGAGATGTCTGGCCGTAGAGCTGGTTGATGGCGCCCTACAGTTCTCTGCTCTCACCTGTTACTCAAGCGAAAAAACACACACACAGAAAAAAGCTCGCAAAGTTTGCGTGTGATCCTTGTAATACACTGCAATAATCAGCTTCTAGTCTCGCAATTTATGTCGCTATAGGAATGCCGACCAGGTTACGAGTAAGCATTAACAATAACTATATATAAATGCATCCACATATAATCACATACACACAATGCATAACAAAAATATAACTTTGCAGAAGTGCCTATTAATTTTCTTGATTTCTTATGTTTTGTTTTATTTTTTTTTTGATACACAAGTCCGCTATGAACCACGACGATGAGTGTGTGTGTGTGTGTGTGTGAGAGTTTTTTTTTTTTTTTTCTAAGTATATTATGACCTTTGCTTTACTGCACGCTGTTGAGAATTGAGTAATTTGCCGAATGGTTAAGTATAATAAATATTTTACTCGCTGTCGTGGAGAGTTTTACAGTGCTGCGGGAACTTGAGGGATTGTAAACTCCCGAAAATGTCTTTCAAAGCATACTTTAGTTCATTGTTCTTGCATTGTTTTCTCAACTACAAAGATCTGCTCCGAGATCTGTAATATTAAGTGTTTTGAGAAATCAATTAACAAAATGAAAATACGATATGCACTCTCATATCATACAATCAACGATTGATAAGAGCCTGTAAAGATGCCAACAGAAATTATTGGACGATATAGGATCACGTGAAAACGATCCTTTCATTTTTCCTCAAGGGAAGAGTTTTCCCATGAAAATGGCAAACAAGTTCTATCACCATCGGAGGGCATGGCAGAATTAGGGATCGCGGTTTGACACAAATTTTGTTCATCAGGCACAAGCTGCGTGTAAATGTACTTCTGAATAGCTATACCATCATAATGACCATTGCGCTTAGCTGGTAACTTGAAAATGTCTATCAGAGGAAATTCACTTTGAAGGTATACATGGGTCAATTCCTTTCTCAACTTGAGTTTGCTATAAGGTAAAATACATTATATATATATATATATATATATATATATATATATATATCGGCGTCGGTTGGTATATTATTCAAATTATGGCAAATATTCGTAACGTCGGCTATAAAACTCGATCAGCTATCATGGCTATTGTGTATCAGACATTCGTAGTTTAAAAAAAAAAAAACACGCCTGCTTGATGACGGATGGTCCATCAAAGCACGGCATTTTCAAACAATATCATTGCATCCTTGCACATTTTCTATGCACTTTTAAATCCACTCTGAAAACGTAAATACCTTAATTTACACAATTCTGAAAATTGACTGAGAGCGCTAGTACGGTATACCATTTTTCGTATTAGAAAGGATATATATTCTTTTTTTTTTTTCCTTCTTCTTGTGGAGAAATGCATCCTTCATAATTGAAAATCAGCGCACTGGAGAGTGGTGTGCATTCCGTCATGACACTAACAGACAATCATTAATTTTACATAGAACGAACAATAAAAAATATGTTGTGCAGTAATTATGTGCATGCGAAGTGTTGCTACATTGTAAGAATCATTGGCATGACTGTATGCTAGATGAGGGCTTCCCTCAATGCCTTGTTACAGACATCGATTGATGGGGAGATTGCAGGATCTTTCTTGATGTTGTTCCATCTCTGTAGGCGCATAGGGAAAGGAAAGATAATGAGAAAACTTGTGAGCTGGAGTGTGGGATCCAGAATCGGGTAGCATGGTCTCTGGTATTTGATGTCAATGGTGTGAGGCGGTCCTTCCAAGCAATATTAATTCATTTATTCATTTATGCATTTATTTATTCATTTATTCATTCATTCATTCATTCATTCATTTTTTCCATCACCAACAAAACTTGAAAATACATTTTTTTTTTTTCACATATCAACTAAGTTGAACCGTAGGCCTCTCTTGTAGAGCATTGCTAGCCGACTGTGCCGACGTCTGCTCTGTAGTGTTTTAGGCCAGTGAAGCTCATTCAGCATCGCGCTGACACTTGATTGGCGGTCATAGTTGTCCATGACATACTAGTATCTTGCACTATTCCGCTGGACCTGCTCCACTTTCTTGATGTTTTGTTGTGTGTGTGGATCCTTTGCTAACACTGCGGCATATGGGTCTTATAAAATGTCTTGTAGGTTGCTTCTTTAATCTTACAAGGACACCTTCTAAAGTTTAATACGCTGAAAAGGAGTTCGAGGGCATGGAACTAGCTTTATATGAAATTATGTCGACATGGTTGTTAAAGTTAAGGTTGCTGTTGATGTGAAAGAATATAATCTGGCAGATGCAGCTTCTGTAAGAAATATCACATTGATGTTACAGGTAGAAGTGACTGGTTTGTGTTTCTTGGTCACCCGCAATACATGACACTTTGCTGGGTTAAAGTGTATGTTCCGTGTGCGTTCCCATGCCTCCAAGTTATCAAGGTCGTCGTGGAGTACTAGCTTGTATTATGGGGAGATGTATATCCTCATGTACGGCTAGGGCACATTCATTTGCGAAGAGCCGAATTGTAGAATTGTTAAAACAGTCCGGGAGATCGCTTATGACGGCTAAGAAGAGTAAGGGCCCGAGGACACTCCCTTGTGGCACACGAGATACCACAAGCACATCTTTGCTGACTTCACCTTTAACCTGGACTTGCGGTGTGCGATCCCCGAGGAAGTCTTCAACCCAACGCAGAGTACACCCTCTCACTCCACAGTGTTTTAGCTTGTGGAGGAGCAGTCTGTGAGATACTGCATCAGTCTTTACAGGTCCGATAAGATTTGCTCTGTCTGTCCTTTATCTTCTATTCCTGGAGCCAGATCATTATCAACACCAGCTGAGTGTCACAGTCATGGTCGTCTTTTCCGGAAGCCAAACTAGTTTATAAACCGAAGGTCTTTCAATGACAAATCTCAGAATTTGAGTGAGAATTGCACACGTGTTCGGGGAAAAGAAGAGAATGATGCGATTGCTTATAAAGTCTACATGGGCATTTGCCTACTCCAGGAAAACAAACACTCTACATGATATAATAATTGTTTCGTCACAAGATTGTTTCATTGACAGTAGAGTCATTTATGTACTCGTTCTATCCATTTTTTTTTTTTTGGGGGGGGGGCTGCAGGGGGGGTAGTTGCGTCCTCTTCATGGACATCGAAGATTGACTAGTATTGTTTTGCTCCTCAGAGATGGTCCTTTTTATCTTGAAATAACTAAATGAGTCGAGATAGTTTATTGAAATTATACTATCTGTCTATACTATCTGCGAAAGCATTGTCTCTTTTTTTTTTTTTTTTTTCATTTGTGCTTGTAGTCAGGTCGCTTAGTGAAATTACCGTTACACGGCGGATAAAAGCACCAAATTTGGAGAAATAGACCCGAGGGCCAATATTCAATGGTATTAGAGTAGGAGCCCTCTGCAATGGAATTTGATTGATTTACTTTTATGATATAAATGCTGAATTTTAATTTTCCAGCAGGCATAAAACATCCATAAATTAAGCGAGGAGCCAACATTCGTGAAAGCAAAAAGCGCGCGATTCTACACGATGCATTGAATGCCAATGACGATTCGGGGAAGTTTCTTGCCGCGGGGAAAATAAAATAAAAATAAAAAGCATCTCCTTCCATTCGTGAAAGCTTCATGCCGCGAAAGCAAACTTACGTATCTGAGGCAGCATAGTACAAGTTGTATCAGGAAAGAGGTTCAGATGTGTTCTTTGTTTTATTATTTTTCATGGAACTTGAAAACATGAATCCAATCTTGAATTCCATGAGCAACAAAGCATTCGACACATTAGTGGTTGAATTGAGATTTATAAAAAGACAGTGCTGTTGAAGTACCACTGCAGTGCGACTTATAACTCGTAGATTAGAGTGACGTACAATGTAAGTCAAAGGGAATTGGAAAGATTTCCTAATGTAAGGGGGGGGGGGGAGGGGCGGAGATCACCGGCCCTTAAACACCCCCACCCGTCAAAGCCCCGCATTCCCCCCCCCCCCCCCCCCCACACACACACATACAAGAGAACGGTCCGTACGTAACTCTGAGCTGAAAAAAATACTATAGTAGTAAAGTCTATAGGTCTACTTGTACGTAACACTGTGGCACATCAACATACAAAGCGGTAATTGATTCAATCATCCCCACGTTTCAAATACATTCTTGATCATGGAATTCACGATTGCTTTAATGTTTTCCTTTTCATGAAAAATGACAAACTTAACAACAGATATGACCCTCTTTTTATTACTATGCTTCCTCAGATATTTAAAGATAGCGATACTTTCGCGGCATAAAGCTTTCGTGAATTGGAGCCACAGGTACTGAGAGATCATCACTCAAAATTTGGTACTTTTATCCGCGCTGTGACGGTTATCTAAAATTCAACATTAAGCAACCTATTAGGGATATATTGATTGATGCACCGCAATAAAGTTGATTCTGAGTAGAATTGAAAACACATTTTCCATAATATATCTTGTGTTTATATTGAAGTTCAACCTACAGTATGTATCAAGAGGTCGTATTTCGTGTTTTTTGTTTGTTTGTTTTGTTTTTGTTTTGTTTTGTTGTTTTTTATTCAGCTCACTGAAATGCAGCAAACAGTTTGTGGACAGCTGCCGGTTAAAATTAATCGCCATGGATGCAAATCCATTATCAGCAACAAAATCTGAACGAAGCAAAAAATTATCAATACTTCATTGTGGAGAGAAGAGAGGCAAGAGAGCAAGAGATCGACTTCTGTTTTGTATATTAATAGTGCGTAGTTGTGTATGTCAGATGTTGATTGTTTGAAGGTGATTTTTGTTCAACTTGATATAATAATGTGTTATCTTATATGTTTACATTAACACAAAAGGATCATATATATATATATATATATATATATACATATATATATATATGAAGAGTTTGTTTGCAAAAACCGATAAGTCCATATTTGCCAAATGGAGATATTTGCGATTAAAGGTCAAGAAAAATAAAGAAAATAATAAGAAAATTTGTGCTTCTTTTGACCATAACTTCAAAAATGTACCTTGATATGAAGTGACCGATATATCATTTAAAAGGTATTGTTTTGTACTTTATGACAGACACCGTGCTTCAAAATCTTCAAAAATGGACTTATCGGTTTTTGCAAACAAACTCTTCATATATATAATCTATATATATATATATATATATCGATTAACAACAGTAGTTCATATGAAAACTCTCTGTGAAAGACGTAGTTTTGACGAATTTTCGCCCATAGGGCTTTGGCAAGATTGACTTGACAAAGCCCTTGGGCGAAAATTCAATTCTTCGTCTCTCACGGAGTTTTCGTATCATGAACTACTGTTGTGAAGCAAAACTTTCTTGGACTCTGAGGAGAAACCTATTGCTGTTATGTATGTATGTATATATATATATATATATATATATATATATATATATATAATATATGTATAATATTATACATATATATATTATATACATATATATATATATATACATACATATATATATATATATATATATATATTAATATGTAATGAGATTTCATGTATTGTCTTCACGAAGAAATTACTGAAGAAACAAGCTGGTAAGGCATTATTGGCCAATAGAGCATAGGTTAATTCGACTCAGATTTTCGGCACCTTCTTTAAAGAACTGTTTTGGTACTGTCAATGCCATATCTCTTGAAGAAGGTGTAGGACACCTGACAATTTGAGTCCAATAAACTTAATACTTTTTTTTGGCCAAAAAATGCACTACCAGTTTGTTCCTTCATATCTCTCTCTCTCTCTCTCTCTCTCTCTTTATAACTATTTTATGTCGATTATACGCAATTCTCATACATACAAGCCACTTTTTCGATACAATAAAACCATGTATCAATATTCCTGCAAGGGGTTTACTTAATGACATACAATATTGTTAGCATAATACCTGTCCTATGCATTTTACATTACCCGTATCAATGGAGAAAAAGAGTACAATATTGTTTCCAATATTGTACTCTGCTGTCAATATCGCACTCTACTGTTTCTTTATACGCATGCGCAGTATTGCTTGCAAAGTGCAGTGGCTTTGCGCGATGAGGTTGAGAAACGCCATAGGAGTACACGTAAATCGTCTGTGCTGTCTGCGGCAGTCGCTCACTGATATGCTCTGTACTGTACTGTGCGTAGATACACGTCCATTTACAAGTTGAAAGGTTAGATTTTGTAAACAACAATGGCGGCTTCCACAAAAAAGGTTGTTGTCGTGGAAAGTGGTTTTGTATGTATAATAATAATAATATTGGGATTTTCCTTGCTATTCAAGTTTATCTTCTTTTTTTTTTCAATGGCATTCTATACAGAAATTGAAATATAGTCCCACAATTGGTTGCACAGCCAAATACATTTGTAATAACGGACTGCATTTTAGGTAAACGTCTTCCTTAAAATATCTCCATGACACAATACCATTTTTTAATTTTGCTTAATAAATTTTGGATCTTGCTTAATAAACTCAAGCAGTGAGTAATATTTTACACAAAACTGGCCACACAACTTTGGGCAGCTGTAGAATGGCACACAGGACTTCTTCACAACTCAAATGAATTATTATAAATGAATTCAAAATTTCACAACATACTTGAGGGAGTGATTGGGCCAGCCTCTGGGCAAAAATACCAGAGTGTGACAGAGAAGCAAATATGGGATGACTGAAGAAAGACCTTGAGATAGTAAGTAAACACTTCTAGCTGATACTGTGTTGTTTAGATACGACAACTTTATCATGTACATGCGTGTACATGTACATACAAAAATTAAACAAGTAGCACCCTTACTCTTAGCTCTCTTGCAAAATTCCCGAGCTACAAGTGTACTCTTGCAGCTTCCTGTCACAGAAAACTTCCTACTTTATTATCTCATATTATAATATGTCCACATTTCTCTTTATATTTTTCATATATATAATCACATCCTTAATTCACATATTCATAAAGTCACAAGCATAATTGCACAATAATTTACTACAAAAGGCAGTAAAATTAAAACTGATACTGATGTCATCACAATATTAACATTACCTACATTACAAATATTTCAGGAAATTTGGAGTACTGATCACAACGTCAAAAATTAGACAACTAAAATACACTTTAGTGAGAAAGCTTTCAATATATACTATAGAATATCAACTATATCTTGGCAGAAACACTATTTGCACAAAATTGCATATGGCAGCATTTTCTCCTATCTACTTATTTTGCACCATGCACTCTTATGATTAGTTTATTGACCCGTTGAGTTTGAGGTGATTTTGCTAAAACACGCATTTCCGATAGACACCCGCCCGAGTATACATGGGACTAGTCTTCAACTGGCTAAATTTGGGAATGTACAACAGCTTTGAGGAATCTGCCTTTTTATGGTGTACAAAAAGAAAAAAAAATGTACAAGATGAGTGGCCGGAATGGCAATATACAGAATGTTCCATCAAGAAGTTTGCCATCATAATTATGACTTACATATCTGAGATTAGAACAGTTGGTATATAATTCCCTGTCACAGTCATCATCTCTTACAGTATCAAATTACTTTGAGAATGCACACCTTCAGTCTGAATTTACAATGGCAGCAGTTTCAATCAAAACAATATAATGCATGGCGCAGCTTTTGTGTCAAATTCCCCACACAGTGTATGCACAATCCGACTTTGGCTGCTTTCCTTAATGACATTCATTTTTTTTTTTTTTTTTTTAACACATGCATCAAAGATTGTCTTTCACTTTTCATATTGTATAGAATAAAGAGGAAAATTCCCTTAATTTCATCAGTCAAAATATAATCTTTCTTTAAAATCTTAATTTGCCAACTGTTCACAAACATACAATATATCTTTGATACATGGACACGTTTATCAAATCATTGAGTAGAACAATAACTGTATTTCACTAAACTACCCCATATGTACAATAATTTATTTTACACTATTGTGCTTTTGAGTGAGAGTGGGTCATTATACAAATGACGCACAGGTATGAGTGTGTTAGTCAGAATTGCATGTACGTGCATAAGATAACTATGGAATGCTTAACCAACGATGTGAAGCCGAGTGGGTTAGGGCTAAATTCCATAGTTTTCACTATTCCGATCGACGCACTAAGAGACATGTGCATCAACTGTGTTATAGAATGGGTAATTCTCTTGCCAAAAATCAATTTTTTTATCATAATATACCCAAAGGCAAATTTACTGGATGCATTTCCTTTTTGGCTTGGCTTGCCATAGACAAGAGCCTGAATACCATGCATCCAGTATTTACTGGATGAATGAAATAAAATACTGGATGCATGAAAGAAAAGTACTGGATGCATGGGAAAACGTACTGGATGCATAATCGGGGCCTTGTACTGAGTGCGCGAATGCTTGCTTAGCGCGTAAACCTTTGATACAAGTGCACTGACTCTTGCTACAAGTGCCCAAGATGTTTACCACTGTGACTCAGCATGGCGCCAGTAAAAAAAAAAAAATGAACGCATAGCTCTCGACCACTGAAATAGCAGGATTCTCGCTATCCATTCTATGACACTTGGTACAACTGTACCTGAGTGGCTTCTGTCAGGTTGCGTTGAGTTTCCTCCTGAAGTCAACTGACCGGTCAGCTTGGGGGTCATCTTCACTCACACCTTCTCTTACCAGTCCCTCCATGCCAATTTGCTACATATAATGCAATGGTCAAGAAAACATGGGTCAGCAAAGCAACACCGGGTCTGCCAACCCCCCACAAATCATAAAAACATAATGAAGAGCAAAAAAATGTTTTGTTTGTCGTTGTTTTTTTTGTTTTTTTTTTTGCTTGTTTTTTATATTTTGTTTGCTTTTGGTTTCTTATTTGTTTTTGTTTTCAAATTCATATTCTGGATGAAAATTTTTTAAAGCGCACACACTACACACACTATATGGGATTTCACTCCCCCCCCCCCCAATAAAAAAAAAAAAATCTTGAATTCTGATGAAGAAAAACATGCAGAATACGACAAAAACATACTACAGTGCACTCCCGTTATAATAGCAAAATTCCGGTTAAAACAAAGTAAAAATTCAGGCCGCAACACAATCGGCTCTATGTTTTTTATTGTTTATTTCTTTGGTTATAATGAAATTTTGATATAACCAAAAAAAAAAAAAAAAAAAACCTGCCGGTCCCGAGGACTTCGTTAGAATAGGAGTCAACTGTAGGTGGCAGCTCTGCAACACAGTATCAGCATATGAAACAGTAAAGGACATTGTAGGCCGAGAGGTGTACCAAAACACAGTACGAGGAACAATATAGGACAACAATTGTACACAATATAAGGCATTGGTATTTCGTCTACAGAAATTAACATCTCAAGTCTGTTATTCGACAATTATTCTATCTCCCTGATCACTTTGATGTGCACTTTTTATGCCTTTTTCAACAACATCATAAGGAAAGTATATCTTGGGCCAAGGTCTTTTTCTGCATGCACACTTGAATTGCAATTACAAGACGCATTCAATTTAAAATCAACATAATTATTAACACAAATCAGAAAATGGCACAAGCTTTTCGCAGACAAATCTTTACTATCTTTCTTCTGTTTCTGACATGAAATCACGCAGAATTAATTAAGACGTTCACATCCCATGATAGTCATATAATAAGATGGCAACCATGACTTTCAGAGGAAGATTTGAAGTTGCTGAATTACTAATTAAGAGTAATTAATTACTCTGTACAAGCTGTAAGGAGGTTTTTTTTTTTTTTTTTTTTTTTCACTTCACCTGGTTAGCATGTGCTATGGTGATTGCAACCAATTCTTTCCAGGAAAAAAAAGAAGAAAGTAACCAGTTGTGTAAACTTTCACCATTTCCTGATTCAATGTCTGATATTTTTGAAGCATCTACAATACCCCTTTTTTTTTCAGATTACTCAATTCAAAACACTGAATTTGACATTACATGGGATTACACTTTTAACCATTTCTGCGCTTTGACTGCTGATTGGCCCACCTAACCCTATAGGAATGCTACACTGGCACTCGGCCAACCAGTCCCTGACCAGTAAAAATCACTCTCGGACCAGCAACTTTTTCAGGAACGGACCCATCAAACATGGGGAAACTGGGTACCTACTGGTCCGATACACAGGTCTAACCAATAGAAAAAAAAAAAAAAAATGGGTTAGTGTGTAGCCCTTGCCAATAGTGGTGTATACACTGGCCAAAGTTCCTAGCACAGAACGGGTATTAGCTTAATCAAATACTGTATAAGCTGTTATTTTCGCGTACAGATATTTTCGCAAATGACGACGTAATTGACATTTTCGCGAGATGTTGTTTTCGCGAATCGTCGCCGACGCTTACGTTAATGCTCCATTAACAAAGCGCATGGTGTCATTTTTGCGTCTTGTTAAATTTGCGATCCTACTGTGATTCGCAAAATTCGCGAAAATTAAACCCTCGTGAAAATAAAAGCTTATAATATACAGTATACGTTTCGCAGGGTACACTTACTATCAACCTTTGCAGATCTAGGCATTGATGGATGATTCATCTCTAACTAATCTCTCTGGTGTATGTCTTCTCCTGAGATGTTCTGGTTTTCTCTTTCTGCAACCAAACAAGATACACTATCTGGCATGTTTCTAGTTGTAGATCTCAGTGATATTATGATAAATTCAAGTATCGGATACACTGAACATGTTATCATCGTGCTTGAAACTTTTCTCTTTCCTTTTTTTCAGTGAACCCGTTCAGTACGGAATTCTGAAATTCCCATAGACTTAATACACAGGCCACCAGATTCCCGTAGGAAACAGGTTAATTATCAAAGTTCCAACTTTCAGTACACCCCTTCAAGGCACACTTGACACAAGATTATTGTAATAACACTATGCAATGACATGTGTGAAACTCCTTTCAATTCATTATTATCCGAATTACTGTATCTATTGCTTATCACTTGACTATTGTGAATCAGTTATCATTTACAATAAATGCTAATTCATGTACAGTTTAATGGATTAATTCTGAAAGAAACATCATGTTTTCGAAGCTAGTTTGACAGTGGACCTGAACAATGAATGATGGTATAGGAAAGGAAGCCTTACCCTTTTCCCCACTGGAACTCCCACGCACTGAAGAGAGCAATCATGATCATTATAAGAAAGTTGCCAGCAGCAAAAACAGTTACCGCCCAGTCGAATCCCAACTTGTCTACAAGGACGCCCGCTAACGTTGGACCGATGAATGTGCTGCAGCAAGAAATGAGAGATTGATGAATGTTGTAGAAATATTGTGTTAGTGGAAGCAACATTAAATATACACTGTAGTATTATTACTTTTAGTCAAAGGTAATATTTATGGTTGGGTCAGAGGTACATGATTCTGAATACCCCCTTACATTAATGAAAGATAGGAAAAATAGAACTCATGTCAAGGATACTTGCTGTCTTTTTTTTTTTTTTTTCGGGGGGGGGGGGGGGGCGGAGGGGGTTGTTTTTCTGCTCTTCTGGGGGTCTTATTTTTTTTTTTCTACTACAGTCAAACCTGTCTTAGATTCCACCTGTCTATAGTGGCCACGAGCCATGTTTGGCCTCTAAAAACAATTCCCTACAAGAAAAACTAGAAATGTCGCTACGGCGACTGATGCCTCCGCTATAATGCATGATTCTCCCAATAGGTGTATAGTACAATGTCTTCACAATGTGTGATGACAGTTTCACATAACTGGCAAAATATCGAAATAACAGGTTTATCAGAAATATCTTAAATGTTCACTTTCCACGAACTGGGTTTGCTATAATTGTCTATTAAAGAGTACAGGTACACATATTTGGGAAATTGAAAATTTTTACTTGACTTCTGACCGACCTTATTATAAGTTTATGCATTGAGTATAATTTTCAAGGTATGAAGGAAGAGTGTAATTAAAGTACAAAATATATCTTTTTTTTCATTTAAACCTAACCTTTGACCCTTAACCTTTGACCTTTGACCTTCTGGCTGGAAACTTCCAAGAGAATCTCCATTCAGTAATACATGTACATATATTAAATTTTAAGGCTAACAATGCAATTATTGCATATACTAGTATATGAGGGAAATAGTAACATTTTGAGGAGTTGACCTTGACCTTTGACCCCTGACTATTGACCCATGACCCCTAAATTCCCTAGATAATCCCTGCCAGTCAGTACATGCATATGTACCAAGTTCCATGAAGATACATTGAACCATTTGTGAGAAATGTGATATTGCGACATTTTCACCTAACCTTTGACCTTTTGACCTTTGACCTTATGACATGAAACTCTCTCTGGAGAATCTTTATGCAGTAGTACATGTCTACACTAAGTTTCAAGAAAATAACTGCGGGCATTGCATAGATATGGGGGAAATAGCAACATTTTTAGCATTCGACCTTGACCTTTTGACCTTTGACCTCATGTCAATGTCACTAAAATCTACTCAACTAATTTTCCCATCATACATCATCCTTGGACCAAGTTTGGTGAAAGCTGCTTCATCCAGTTTTGAGTTATCACGTAAACAGATAAATTTTAGGATTTGACCTTGATATTTGACCTTTGACCTCTGTCCGATTTCACTGAAAAACTAATCAAGTAATTGTCCCATCATATATCATCCTCCAACAAAGTTTGGTGAAATTTGCTCCATACAGTCTTGAGTTATCGCGTAAATGGATAAATTTCATGATTTGACCTTGACCTTTGACCTTTGACCTTTTGCCGATTTCACCCAAAATCTAATCAAATCATTGCCCCATCATACTTCATACTTGGACCAAGTTTGGTAAAATTCCAGTAAATATTACTCAAGTTATCGCGTAAACGAAAGCGGACGGACGTACGTACGGACGTACGTACGGACGTACGGACGTACGGACGTACGGACGGACGGACGGACAACCCGAAAACATAATGCCTCCGGCACCACTACGTGGCGGAGGCATAAAAAAGCATGCTAAAGAATTGGTCTACAGCTGCGGCAACCTGTCTATAACAACCACTTTTTTCATCTCCGTTAGGTGGCGGCTATAGACAGGTTTGACTGTATTAGTTTTGGTTGCTGTTTTTGCTTTTGTTTTCTTCAGAGAGCAAAAAGTGTGCAGGACTGCAGTCCCCTACCTCTCCCCCCTCCCCTCCCCCTACCTCTCCCCCTCCCCTCCCCCTTCCCCTCCCCCTCCCTTCCCCTTCCCCTCCCCCTCCCCTCCCCTTCCCCTTCCACCTCTCCTCCTCCCTCCCCTCTAACCCCAGCCTTCACAGTACTGTAGCCCCTGTACGAAGCCTCCTCAACCCGTGGCTCACCCGAGTGCATAGGACCCGTTGAATAGACCAGAGAGGACTCCTTGGGTAGAAAAATCATCAGGCAAACCATACCACCTGGAAGAATAATAACAACAAAAAGAAGAGGAAAATTAAAAAAAAAATAAATTTGTGACAGTAGTTAACTCTTTATATGCCACATTCGCACACCCAAGTTTATAGTCGACAGAGTGCCAAGTTTGCATGTGTTACTCAAAGGCAGAAACCCGCTCAAACAGGTCGATAAAATATAATCGCCAAATGCCTCAGAACAATGAAAACATTTATTGCAATTCCATTTCTGTCACAAAGTAGCTTGCATTTTATGAAGTGTTTGACTTTCAAGTTTGTGTTCCCTGCTGGATTTGCAAGTACCTGTATATTCTAACTTTTTGTCACTGTTTTGTATGCAAAAATCCTGTCTCTACAATAATGTATAGTTACAGAATAAAACAATTGTGAATTTGTCATACCTTTTACATCAAATCAAAGCTTGGCATTTTCTTTACAACACTACTTATTACATGGCCAGGGTAACAAAAACCTGGACAAGTTTCACAGATTTATTAAAAAAGAATAGAATGTTTTCCCAAAGCATAACTTCGTTGCTGTCACAGAATAATGTGGTACACAGTTTTTCACCACATCATATGTGACCGTGCACCTCAAAACGAACACAAAGTCGCACACACTGATTTTGAGTGAGGACTGAAAATAAGTGAAATGGGTCAACCTAGCTGAACTTGACTTTTTCATATTTTCTGAAAGAGCGGGTCTTCTTTTACATTATGCTAAAATTTGGTATCATAAAACGGGCAGGAAAGTGTGTTTTTTTAGCAGTTTATCTTGAACATTTTTGGTAGAATAGTGTGATTAGGTGTGTCTTTAGAATCCCTTTTTCATTTCTGAAAAACCTTGTCCACACTCTTCACTTTCAACTCTAATAACTTTTGAAAGGATAGTGCTACTGCTTTGAAAGTTGGCATTAATTATGGACAGAATGTGTTAATGAGTCGATCACGATGAAAATTGGCACACACATTGCCTATGATGAAGTCTAAAGTACCATGAAGCTAATTTTTCAAAAAAAAATTATCATTTATGCTTAATTATACTAATTTATGCATAATGAGGCATGAAATAAGATAATTTGGTATAAATCACTAAATAAAGCTCAAAACAGGCGCATTTTTCTTTGTGTAAATATTCTTTTTAGTGTCCTTAGCAAATAAAAGTGAAAAAAATTGTGCCATCTGTAAAAATTTCTTAAGTATTTTATTGTTTTTTAATTTCTTTATGTATTTTTTCGTTTTTTTTAACTTTATGTTTTCCATTGTTTTTTTTTTAATGAAATTTGTCTGCGACATTGTTTGGAACAAGAAAATATGTTATAAATTAATTTTAATCAATAAAACCTCAAGATAATCATGCTTCTATGAAATTTGCCTGTAAGCACAGTTTGCATTGAAATTGTATTAAAATTCACATTTTTGAGCAATTTTTGGTCTGACATGCATGTACATATCTATGGGCAACTTAGGAAACGCGCGCCCAGGCATCGCAAATTTGGTGTTAAAAGATGCGGGAGGCTTGAAAGAAAAAAGTAATGAAACGTCATGGCGATAGCTTTTTGCGATAGCGATACATCGCGCGGAGCGTCCCTAACCTAGTTAGGGTTAAACTGTGCTCTGTTTGCAGATTGAGACTCAAGCTGAAATATTTTTCAACCAATAGGCACGGATGCCTGGAACCACATATTTGTCAATGAATAGAGATTACCTAATGCCCCGAAGGCCTGGTCAGTCACTATGGTCATCCCGTTGGAATGAGTCAAGTTCGGATGGACTGGAAAAAGTTTGTCACACTATCATGTTTAGTGTGTGCTTGGGCACCCTGAGGGTTACAGAAACTTCGGCCATGTTTGAACATTCAAAAGTAAATTGAGCGGTACTGCAATGTAACTGTATGTTACTTGATAGAGTGTTTAAGCACTCAGTGTAGATACAGCGTAGCATACGTCGACAATTCTATTCAGATTCGAGTCAGAACGTTTTGTAGCATCAAGGACATGAACACTTACGCTACACACGAGTGTCCCTTCTAGAGATAATGAACTCTTTGTATCATCCCATTCCCTACGGAAAACCTGGTGGCCTGTGTATTACATAAAGTCTGTGGAGATTTCAGAATTAAGTATGGAACAGGTTATGACACGCATGCTAAGATGCTTTCTTCTCATGCCAACCTCAGGTGCCGGTAAGCTTCTTGACCGCTTTATATTTGAGCGCTCTGTGCCACATTACCGAAAGGTATGGCACACTTTTGGACAACATCGGGAAGTACAATGTAATCTACTTTAGGAAAGATATGGTACGGTACACATTGTTAGCATTCAAGTACTCCTCAGGCACAGGCACAATACAGTATGCTTTAGGAAAGCATGCATAAGAATGCGACATATCAAAGGCAAAGGCAAAGTTTGAACAATCCACACTTACTGGGCGGAGAGGATAAGGTCCAAGAATGCTGGCATGCTGGCCAAACTGTTTGAGACCCCCAGCAGAGACAAAGCAATGATGATAACCCATAGCTGTCTGAGGAAAGGAGTGTAGGATGGAATGTTACTGCTTCAAAACCAGAAACATTTGCAACATACAAATTTGGCAAATTGGAGCCATCAACCTTTTTTCGCGTCATGAAAGTTTTGCAAATTGGTGACTGGCATTTAATGCATTGTGTAGACAAAACTTTAACATGAATTTTACTTTTGCAACTTTTTGTCTTCAAGACTATGGCAAAGTTTCATGCCTGCAAAAATTTCTGGTTTGACAGCATTTCAAGGACAATGCCATATCATGAACTATTTAATAAAAATGAAGTCCTGGAATATTTTTGTTGATGAAATTATTATCATTACATTATTTACACCGACACCTCTAAAATTTCACTGCATATCTTACACTGACAAAATGTACAGGGCCTATGTATTATAGATCAAGCTAAATCTGCATAAAATCTGAATGAAAATGAAGACTTTGCAAGGTTTAAAAAGGAACATATAATCTTCCAAAATGCGTTGCCAATTTAACATGGCATCTTAGATTTTGATGTCTGCACCTGCTTGAACAAACAATGTCTGGAGTCTGACTGAAAATGACAGAGACTAAAGAGAGAATAATGAGATTAGATGATCCATCTAATCCTTGGCAAAGACAAACAAACACTTATCTTATGGAGAGATGCAGAACAAAAAATGTGACCCTGCACCACAAAACAAACAAAAAGTCGCCAAACATGGATTTTTAGTTAAGGGCAGATTCTAAAAGAGCAGACTCTAAGTGTTAAAATGATGTATAACTCTATTCATATGGACTCTCCTAACCAATCTAAATACTGGAAAGAAAGCACACACTCTGGAAAAGTGTGAATTGAGAAAAGAGGCTCTGAAGTACAGGGTCTATTCAAGTGCTTAATCTTTCACCAAGCCGCGCTAGCTGTGCGATGAAAGGGACAAAACAAAGGATGTCATACAATGGAGCAACAACAATGACGGGATTATCTGATTAGGCTGAAACTGAGCATGTTCTATTAACACATCCTGTCCATGATCAATGCCAAATTTCAAAGCAGTAGCATTATCCTTTTAAAAGTTATTAGACTTGAAAGTGAAGAGTGTACAAAAGATTTCAAGAAATTACAAGGGGTCTCTAATACAAACCTGATCATTCTACTCTCCCACAAAAAGAGGTTGTAGAAAATCTGGGAAAAACACACTTTCCCATTCGGGTTATGATCCCAAACTTAAGCATAATGTAGTTGTAGAAGAAAGATAGCTTGTTCAGAAAATATGAAAAACTTACAATTGAATTAGTTGACCCATTTCACCTGTTTTGAGTCCTCACGCAAAATCAAGGGGCGTGACTTTTTGTTTGTTTTGTGATGCACAGTCACAAATATAAAACGTGTTTATTTCAATTCAAATATAATGATGCATTTTGCTCCCCTACAAATGATTATACTACTACTACTACTATCAATAATAATAATAATAATGAGAATAATGAGAATAATAATAATAATAATAATAATAATAATAACAATAATAACAATAATAATACTAACAATAATAATATATTTGACACTGCTTTCTCTTGCCAATGTTGAATGACAAGTCTATTACAAAACAATTGGTTAGTATCTGATAGTACATCAGTACAATTCTAAAGATGGACATACAAATTGTACCAAGACGGCAGACTTTACTTGGGGAGGTTTAGTAGAGGGCTTGGACCCAGGAACATGTAGGATAGTCCTATGAAGTAGAAGCCCAAGACCATCATGATCCTAGTGGCTTTCTGCATGGAAAAATAAGAATGAAAGTGATGTTTGAAAAAAAAAAAAAACAGTGAAGTAGTGTGCATCAGTCTGAATATGAATGAATACAAATCTTGCAGTATAAATTCAAGGGGAACAAAACAGGAAAAGATCAGGGGTTTGTTGAATAACATCTTTTTATTTATTTTCAACATGTTTTTTTTTTTTCCTGTATTGAAGTCAATGGCAGAATCATACTATTACAACCTTAGGTTTCAGCTCTTATCAGCTTTTCTCAGGTAAAACATTGCTGTGTATGCAACATGCCCCAAAATTAATTTACTATCCAATTCCATTGTGACTTCAATAATGTGAGTCATTCTTAAGTTTGCAAATTCAGAAACTGTTTGATGAAAGTAAGTCACACATTCATTCATTTTGGGGTTTGTTTGTTTTTTTCGTTTTCCTTTTCCTTTCCCAATTAAGAATATCCACTCCACGGAAAAAGTAACAAAACCTCTTGTTAATGATTTCCATGATGTTATCAACAGTACAGTCAAATGAAACAGTTATCATAATACCCAATGTTTCATTATGCAACTAGAAATGTCGCTATGGCGACTGGCATGCCTCAGCCATTAATGCATGGTTCTCCAAATAGGTCTATAGCACAATGTCTTGACAATGTGTGATGACAGTTTCATGTAACTGGCAAAATATTAAAACGACAGGTTTGTCACAAATGCATTAAGTGTTCACTTTCCTTGAACTAGGTTTATTTGGCTACACTGTCTTAGAGTGCAGGTATTTGGGGATTTGAGGATTTGTACCCAACTTTTGACCCTTTTATAAGTTTAAAGAAGAAGTGAAATTTAGCACTTTCACTTGACCTTTGACCTTTTGACCTTTGGGCAAGAAACTTCCCAGAGAATCTGTATCGAGTAATACATGCATACACTAAGTTTCAACAAAAAATCCTGCAGGCATTGCATACAAGCCATAAGAGAGAAATAATGACATTTTGATGAGTTGACCTTGACCTTTAACCCATGACCCCTAAATTCCCTACATGATCACTGCCAGTCAATACATGCATATGATACTAAGTTCCACGAAGATACCTTGAAATATTTGTGATATATGCCTCCGGCAACACTTGGTGGCGGAGGCATATAAATCAACCTTGAACACTGAGTGACACAGTGCTGTAATCTCAACTGTGCTTCCTTTGCCAATCAGCACAAACGCTCTACAGGTCCCCCCCCCCCCCCCCCCCCCCCCGATTGGCATGGGTGTCTGGAAACAAACTGCAATTGATTTAGAGATTATCGTATCCCTTTTATCCCCATGCTGTCACTATGGCCTTCTTGTTAGATCAAGGTGCACTGCTACACTTCAGTTAGCCTTTTGTCAAGGCCCTCTCACTGCAATGGGTGTGCGAAGCGAGCCCAGCCGAGTGTGACAGCGTGAGGGCCTTTTGAGATCTGCTTCACACACTATTATTCATGACACATGAACCCTACTGAATATTCATATTAACGGGTACTGGTCAACCAATGGAATGGCGCACTCCCCACATCCTCAGCCTTGGTGTTGTCATGCCTGTTCACATGCATCGACCACCCGCGGACGTCTATGGCGTGCATTCGCTGTATTCAAATCGGGTTCGAGCAGACAGACAGGCTGATTGGTCGACTTTTGCTCCCGAAATCGGGGAGCAAAAGTCGGTAATTCAAAGGGCTAACAAAACGATGTGATGCAGATCTCAAAAGGCTCTCGCGCAACCCCACTCAGCTGGGCTCTCTTCACCATACAGCGAGAGGGCCTTGACAAAAGGCTACACTTGATTGGGCTAGCTTTGCTTTATTAGTAGGTCAAGTTGGACGGGTTAATTATTGCATGTTGATGAAAAAGCTTGCCAAGTTTAAATGTCTGCCCAGGTTAAGGTAAGCACACAGAGGTTCCAGACCACAAGGGTAATGTACTCACTGTCTTGTCTCCAATATATCCTAGAATTGGAGCCATAATTCCGTACCCTCCACCGACCAGAAAAAACAAGACTCCAACAAGAGATTTAGAGACTTTTAGGGGTGGCTGGGAAAAAACAAGAAGAAAAAAGTATTACCCATATAATACAGTAGACATAAAAGATCAAGAATTATATACACACACACCAAAACAAACAAACAAACAAACAAACAAAACAAAAACAAAACAAAAACAAACAAACAACACAAAACAATACCGAAAACTTTCATCGGTTGGGGATGACAACAAATTCAAATGTCTAAGCTTGCCCACTACAATTAAAGGTTGGTAGAAGCTTAAACATTTGAATTTAACACAAAACAAAGCAAAACATAACAGCTGCTTACGCAGCTACACTGTAGCCAGTAGGGTAAAACAAAGTCAAAAGGGGCCTAAACTTTCAATCCAAGCAGAATCTTGACAGAGGTGAAATTACAATTTTTAGGTCCATTTTTGGCTATTTTGCCTCTGACGAAAATTTGCTAGAATAAAAAGCTCAGGCCCCTTTATAGACTCCAATATAATCATTTGAAAATGCAAAATGTAACAAGATGATCAAATTTGCTCTGCTACAGGTTGCTTTGATTTTGATATAGTCTCGATTGATTGTGTGTGGGATTGTGCACTTTAACCCGTTGAGGACGGACTGACTTTGCTACAACATGCATTTCCCATTGACACCTGCCCAACTATACTCAGGATTCGTCCTCAACAGGTTAAATGTAGAAAATGACACCTGAATTTGAATTCGGGCACTAATCCCTAGAACTGTAACATTTGAATGATGTTGTACATTAACCCGTTGAGGACGAGTCCCGAGAACACTTGGGCAAGGGTCTATGGCAAATATGTGTTGAAGCAAAGTCAAACTGTCCTGAACGGGTGAACATGCTTCAGCTGTTGAACTCTGACCTTTGACCTCTTATACACGTATGTATCTGCTGACACCTGATAACGTAATAGTACAAAAATATGAAAAGAGCACCTGATAACGTAATATTACAAAAATATGAAAAGAGCAAAACCCTTTTTCATTAATAAACAAGGAAAAGTAGAAATTACGCGGTGCGTAATATATGTCCCCGCCGGAAGTACAATGTAGCATTTTGTAACAAAATGTGCAATATAGGTAAAAAATCAAGGTCAAAGAAGTCAAAGGCCAAAATTCTGTGTAGAAGATTTGAAGCCCTCACCTAGTGCCATCACATAAAGCAAATGGAATCAAAATTGGGTTAGAAATGGCGAAGGAGTAGCATTTGGTAGCAAAATGTACAATATAGGTCAAAAATCAAGGTCAAAGGCCAAAGAAGACAAAGGTCAAAATTCTGTGTAGAAGTTTTGAAGCCCTCACCTAGTGCCATCACATAAAGCAAATGGACTCGAAATTGGGTTAGAAATGGCGAAGGAGTAGCATTTTGTAGTCAATTTACAATATAGGTCGAAAATCAAGGTCAAAGGTCAAAGAAGTCAAAGGTTAAAATTCTGTGTAGAAGTTTTGAAGCCCTCACCTAGTGCCATCACCAGTGTAAAGCAAACGGAATCGAAATCGGGTTAGAAATGGCGAAGGAGTAGTATTTTGTAGCAAAATGTACAATATAGGTCAAAGGTCAAGGTCAAAGGTCACAACTGAAATTCTGTGTATAAGTTTTAAAGCTCCCATGTAGTGCTATCATATAAAGCAAACAGAATCAAAATTGGCTCATAAATGACAGAGAAGTAGCAAATTGAACATTTTGATCACACACGGACGCACACACGGACGCCAGGACGGACGCACGGACGGACGCACGGACGCACGGACGCACGGACGCACAGACACACACACGAACGGAGCCCATTTCATAGTCCCCTACTCGAACTCGTTCGGCGGGGACAAAAAATGCAACAACAAACAGTAAGTAATACCAAAATGAAATAATCATACATTGTACAAGCAAAATAGGGAAGCATTTAGATTTTCACTCACATTGATGAGATGTACAGAGAGGGTAGGGTCAATGAACCCTATACAAGCACTACTCCAAACTGAGCCGATGAGAACGACCCAGATGGCAGGAATTCTGGCAACGTTGAGTAATGAGCCGGGCTTCTCTTCTCCAGACAATGACCCTAGAAAAATTGAACGGGGAATTGAAATGGTGTGTAAAACATTATAGGGATTTCTGTGCTAATCAGCACTCAAAGCAAAAAGATGGACACAATTCCTGCTGCCTGAAAACAAATTCTCATAACCTGCATTTTTAAGACAGTGGAATAATTTCTATAATATTTGCTCTATCAAAACCCATCAACAAGCGTGATGTGACTATTCTTTATAGCACCATCCATCAAATGAATACAATGATAAATACCAAAGAGTATTGTGACTGTTAAAATTAATCAAGGGTGACTATTCTCCTTTAATTATTGTACTGTGCATGTATGAAACAAAAATGACACACTACTATATTACAAAAATCCCTCACAACATAGACATAAATTATTTCCAAGCTCATTTGATTACATTTTTCACCTTTTGTTTTTCTGCAAAGTTTCACTTTCCTTGGATATTTCAGAAATATTTAGAAATCAGATCAAATGTACTGTGTTTTGACTTTTATAGATAGCTTATCACAGGAACTAGCCTAAACCACTGTTGCTTTTGTGAAAAACACAACATGTACTTGAGCCAGTGCCCAGTGCAGCAGCTGCTTTCACGTGCAGCTGATACCCAAATGATTGCCTTGATACCAGTTACCATGGAAACGATATTTTACATCATCAAAGAGGATTCTGTGCACAGGCTTGGCTGGTGTTTTGACCTTTCAAGATACTGTATACGCCAATATTTTCGCATACAGATATTTTCGCGATTCACGGTATCAGTGGCATCTTCGCATGTTGTTAAATTTGCAATTGATACTAGTAGTAGTAGTAGGGTCTACTGCCAAGCCCGAGAAACACGTTCAAACACTTGCCAACGTACTCGTAACATTTTTCCATTTGCATTGTGACTTCCAAAACATGAAAATAGAAAAGACACAGTAGAAGATTTATAAAATGAAACAATTACGGCATTCACAAGTACTCAGTAGGCCTACCCACCAAATGTTGCAACAAATAGATAGACGACAAAGTTCCAGAGCTGCGCTAGCGAAAGTTTTACATGCATCCTATTATACACGGCCCTGTAGCTGTACACAAGTGTTGCGCTAGCTGCGCACGGCGTCTGGATGGTTGGGCTAACATGCATCCTAACTACTACATGACCCTGCACACACAGTGTCTGGTTGGGCTACATGCATTCCTAGGCCTCACCCAACCACGTCGAGCTGGTGTTCGTTCGCGTAGGGTAACGTAGCACGGAGATTGCACATTTTACTGCACTTTTAGCATTGTACTGCACTTCCACGATCAGTCGCACTGTAGCGTACGTACTAGTAATATAGTATACACGTACGCACTGGCCGGTGTAACCGTGACAGCCGCGTTCTGGACGGCCAGCGTTGGACGCATTTTGTCATCAATTTGTACATAAGGTATGACGGTAATATTTTCGTGTGTCTTTAATTTCGCGATCATCCCAAAGCTCGCTAAATTCACGAAAATAAAACCCTCTCAAAAATAACGCCATCGGCGTATTAACAGTACTCACTGACAGACGGTAGTATCCACATATCGATGATGGTGAGAACCAAAGACGTTGTACCAAGAACGATGAAGGGAAGTCTATAGCCACCAATCTACAGGAGGAGGGTGAACAAAATAGGGGCATTGCATTTATTACTTTATTGCTTACAATTTGGAAAATCCATTCAAGGTCAGAGATAAAAATCCTGTCATACACACACGCACACACATACACACACATTTATTGTGATGAATTACGTACCGGTATCATAGATTTACATGAGCGGGTGTGCAGTGCTGAATTAGGAAGAGTAGCCACTCCATCTATAACACCTCCCTGGTGCTATTATGTTACGAGTGAAACATCATTGCATACTCACCCCATAGAACAAGCTCCCAAGTGGTGGACCAATGGCAAAACCAAAACCACTAAATAGCTCAAGCATGCCCTGGGTGGGAAAATAACAACAACAACAAAAAAGGAAATAAAAAAGTACAGTCCAACAACTACATGTATGTATGTGACATGGTTGCAGTAACATAACTTGTAGAGACTTCCTCCTTCAAGGGAAACACCAAGAACCCGTTTACAGTGCGAGGCTCGACCCCGGCTCAGCCACGGCTGAGCTCACCTTCAGTTCAGTGTAAAAGCGCAAAAGGCCAAATGCGGGGCCAAAATTGGCCGCACATTTGGCCACGCTCTGGAGGTGGTCTCGGCCACGGACGAGCCGCGGTTGAGCCCGGCCTTTTCTCTGTGTAAACGCAAACTGGGCCAAATGCGAGGCCAATTTTAGTCGGGCTTCCAAACCCTCTGCCCGTACTATTTCGCTATTCAGGATATTTAACCCCCTCAACGTTGAAAACTTGTATAGTTTAAGGTGGTTTTATCCTGCACAGGATTTTTTCCTTCAGCAAGGCCTTTGCCCAATGGCGACTTCGTAGACTTCGTCGCCACGGAATCCAGTTTGAAAAGGGTCTGAAAACCAGACTATACCAAATGGCGTTTGTTTACAAGCAGAGTGCCACTAAGACAAAATATTGAAAGGTTTGAATTAAAAGCATGGGCGGCAGTGTAAACGGACAAAATTGCGGGGCACAGCCCCGCATTTGAGGCTGATGGGCTCGGCCGCGGCTCGGCCCAGCCCCGCACTGTAAACAGGGTCCAACAATAATCACGTGCCTGATAATGATAACAACAAATATTAAAGCAGTTATAATAATAACAACAATGATATTATTATACAATTGGTAAACAAAGAGTCACTTGCACGATTTTTGAAGCTGTTTAGATACCGTAAATAAACATAGATCTTGAGAACCCTGCCTTTTGGAAATGACAGAAAAACAAAGTCCATTCTAGTAGTCTTCCAGTTGCAAAAATCAGATAATACAGGTAGTTAATACGGAGGTTAAGTAGTGACAAGCCTGCAACGTATGTAGAAAGTAATACAACTATCTTTTAGAACATAGTGCTTATCACACAAGAGAAGACAACTTACGTCATATTGCGCCACGTTATCCGGAAAGACTTGTGCAACAATGGCCATTCCAGATGTTACTGTGGCGGCTGATCCCAGCGCTTCAAAAGCACGGATGACAAAGCAGTATGCCAGAAACACATTTTTCTGCATGATTCCATCAAGAAACCTATCAAGAATCCACAAAGAATCTCTCTCAGCTAATTTCTTTGTACATGGCAGGACACTAATGTCTCCTCTGCTTTTGTTGCTACAAAATGAAAATTCAGGTCCCACAATTATGTCTACCGGTATTATCTTTCTACAATACTTTTAAATTGTTTTACGAATGTAAGGAAATTCAAGTACAAGAAAAAGAAATATGCTAGTGCGAAGGATTTTTTTTTTTCAATGGGAGTTACCTGTATTTAGACCGTAGGTTTTTTTTTTTTTTTTTTTTAACTTGTGCATCTGTCCATTTTTATAGGAAAGCGCACTACATAATAGTTTTTGTATCACATCTTTCCCGCTGTAGGATTTAACTACATTATTGCTGTTTGCAAGTGGTCTAACATTACAACTTGCTTCGAACAATTGGTGCTGATTGTACACTGTATGTGCATAGATACCATATTCACCTGGTATAGAATAATCAATCACTTTGTGTTGCAAAATGTAGGCTCAACTGGGGAAGAAGGACAATCAAAAATGTACCAAGGAGAGTAAGCATTCTTTCTAAGGGAAATTTTGGTAATTTTCTCTTGAAATGTCTTTATTTCCTATAACCAACACAACAGAAGTTTCAAACACAGAGTTTGTAATGGCATATTGGTATTTTCAAACAAGGAAGAACAAAACAAAGAAAGCACAAGATTAATAACGATGGCAAAATCTAACCTTGAACTCTGATACACACACAAAAAAAATGAAAAGGTCTTTACCATGCACAAATTTAAAGCATACCACTACCAGGGCAGCTACATTGTACAATTATTGTGTAAAGATGTTGAACTACATAACTCCTAATATGGACACAGAAGGGGAACAAGCAAATAACCTGTGCATGGTGCCATATACAATGTAAATTACCTTTTCTGTTTCTTGAGCAAATGCACAGAGAATTGTGGGAACTTACCCATATAAAATATTGCAACCTGCACTCAGGAAGGATCCACTGAGGAACATGAACTTTGCCCCAATGACTGGTAACTAGGAAAGAGTCACAGAACAAGAAAAAAATGGCACCCTGTGTAAACAATGAATACAAACATCGTAAAAAATATAGCGGCATATTAAAATATACTGGCGTATACACTTGGAAGATCAGTTTTGTAGCTTGCACCACCTACATTGTACTTGTACATTCCTTGACTATATTTCACAAATATTCCCAAGAGATCAGCTTAGATTATACATTAAAATGTGACCCGCCACAACAAAAGGATCCTAAAGTCTCTGACGGCTGAGCTGAGAACATTGAATTTGAAGTCACATCATCAAAATTGGTCAAAGCAATCGGATTTCTGTTTTTGGCATAATTTTGTACTCTAATGTTTTGTCTATCATCTGTCAAAATTTCGAAGCCAAATGATCAAAGGAAATGCACGAAATCAGCGTTTTTCTGGGCCATGATTTTCCAACTTTCAACGTAACAGAACTGTGTCCGAAGATTTGGATTTAGCGCCGCAGCTAGGCTCCGCCCCTAGCAACGAGGGAGTGATCTTATTGGACAGTGCATGGCATCATGATTACTGATTGGTCATGCGTAGACCACTGGCGCTAAGCTTGAATGAACATCGCTGAGGTTGCTAGGAGCCTACCTTCTATTGTCAGGCGGTGAAACTGTCTTGCCTCCACTTGATCATGATATCATTGGAAGAATAACTTTGAAGGTGTTTTTCTCGAAACACTGATTTCCTTAACCACATGACATGCGCTGATAAAATCATTGATATCTCAATAACCGAGTACTTTTATGAGTTGTGTTATATATGAAATTAAAGAAGAATAGTGAGGAAAGAAATTTGTGCAGTTTTCAGAAAATTGTCTTCCCCGACTTTCGGATCCTTTTGTTGTAGCGGGTCACAAATGTACTTCCAAAACTAAACAAGATCTATGGCTGGAGCTCACCAGAGAGCATTGATTTCCAATTTGAGTGATATTTCTTACACTGTACAAATACTTACTTGTACACTTTGGATGTCCTCATAACATGCAATGTACGTATGATATGAAGTGCGCAATGCTTGTTAATAATTGGGGTAACAAGTGATAAAAAAAAATAATAATAATAAACCTCAGGCACTTCCTCTAGACAGCTGCATTAAAAGTGAAGTTACTTACATATTTTCCTAGAATTGGAGAGCAGATAAAGCTGACCAGAGCAAAGAATCCAAATATAAATCCAGTCTCTGCTGGACTTACGCCCTTCTTCTCTGCCTGCAAACAACAATAAAAGAAAGAAAATAACCATCAGCAAACTGTGTCACATCTACAAGCCTAACTAACAGATCTACAGATTGTACAATGTATCTCAGTCATTTCGTGTGTTATGATAACACATAACATGCTCTTAATAACCAGATGCTTGCAACTTTTCCAAATGAAAACAAAAAAAAAAATGCTGCAAATGAAACAACAACAACAAACATCAAATGCAACCACCTAGCTAAAAAAATAAAAAAATAAAAAAAATGCAGTAACAATCCTCTATAATAGACCAAAATGTCATTCAGGCTTACCAGCTCACAAGCCAAAATCAAAATATTACAGGGTTTGTATGTTTGTTTGTTTTCGGAAAATTTCATTTTCTTTCTTCTTTATTTTTTTCATTGATTCTCCTGCGCAGCACATCTGGAAAACCCTAATCTATTAAAAAAGTTCTTTTCATCTTTTTCTGTGATACTGCACCTGCCAAGTCACTCTTAACTCTAAATAGATCTTTGACTGGGTAAGGGTGGTCCAATTTTACAAGTCATGCCATTTAAAGCTTACAGTTTACTCTTTTTAGGTATGTGTAAAAGCAAACATTCACTTTGGCCTTGATTTACATTTGATAGGTTTCAAGCTGACCAGTCACAATGCTTCTCTTGGATCTAACTTTTCCTCTGTACATTATTCTGATGAGTTGCCATTTTGTTCTTAAATTTAATCAAATTAATAAAAGAGATAATGTCATTTAGATAACACAGAAAAGGGGCACTGCCCATGTGACACAAAGAACATACATATCTATATTCATTACCTCATTTGGAAAAAATGGTGCCAGGACAGAAAAGGACATGAGCGATGACATGTACATAATTGCAATCCCGGCGAATGTGAGCTTCTGTCGCAGTGTGATACGGCGTGGTTTCATCTCCTCTCCTTCTGATTCGACCCCCTGACCTCCACCAACAACTTCTTCCCCATCATCACTTCCGACAGTCTGTGCATGCAGTGGACCATTTGCTCCTACCAAATTTGTTGGTGCCACCTCGGATTCAACAAGAGTATCTTCAGTCCTTACTTCTGCCACTGCCTTCTTCTCAAGTCCTTTTAGAATAGATTCTATGCTTTGTGCACTGGCACTGTCATCATCATCATCGTTGTCATCGTCATCGTAGAACTTGGCGAACAGGCTTTCTCTCTCGTCTGCCATTGCCTCGACAAGTTGACAAGTGACCAACTCGGTGTGATCTTGGCAGTTCTTGAGTGCCTGGTGAAGCACGTAAAAACACAGAGACATTCTAATTTCAGTGCATAACTGTTATTACTTCTGTATCAACATCAACATATTTTAATAGAATAATTGCTATTTCAACTTTCAACAACCACTGAGCATTTGACCAGTTCTACTTCTACCTTTAGCAGTCAAATCAAACTATGGGGACACTAATGTTGCACAGGGCAGAGTAAATCAGTGTGAATTGGATGTGTGAGGTTGAACTTTGTAAATAATGTTTAAACCAATGTCAGTGAGGGAGGGGGTTTTATACTGTTTCCAAAGTAAACAAGAGTATCCAATCCTTGAGAATACAGGAAACAGGTCTATAGGCATCATTTAAGAATGGGCCTGTATACATACGTGTACGTCCAGTAGACCAACATTGTTCTTTATCCGTATACAATACCGGTACTGTGCAAGGTTTGAGCCATGCATTCAGATTTTACCAGATGCATGGCTCATTGTGGATCAGTAACAAGAGACCCGGGGGTCTCGTGCTCACCTGAGTATCGCAAGTTCACCTTTCATGCATTCTGGCAGACTCTTACCCGAGAACATTGGAAACTTGTGGTGGGGTAGCTTTGAGAGCTGGGGGCATGGTGTCCATTTGCATAAAATATTCCATCACACTGGTAAAAGGTACATGTACACTGTACTTTATAGAATGTTAGACTATGCAGTAAAAAAAAAAGAAAAAAAAAGACTTAAAGCCCTATCACTTTTGATTCTAGTGAATAATATCATTGAATATTCCTTAATTTTGGAGGTGCGTTCCCTCCCCCCCCCCCCCCCAATTCTTTTTTTTTTTTTTTTTTTTTTTGGGGGGGGGGGGGAGGCACTGCAATGAACAAACTTGGAACTACAGTCAGCAATGTACAATAAACACAAAGTAACTTTGCTTTATCAAGTTTCGTTCTAGAGAAGAATTGTAAATAATCCTTAATGTTGGGGGGGGGGGGGGGGAACTAGGCCCCCTCGGGTGCCCAAAGGGGAGCATGGTGCCCTGTTGAACACAACCTGTCAAGTTTGGTGAATATTCATCAAGGGTTTTTTCAACGATTATGAACATTGTACAATTTACACCACCACTTGGACCCAGTCCACCCCACTCCCTTGGGTCCGAAAGGGAGGGGGTCCAAATGGGGAAGGGGCACCCCTGATTCTGCCATGAACAAACTTGAACAACAGTCATCAATTTAATGACTCATTGTATTAACTTAGCTCAATCACTTCTGGTTCTAGAGAAAATCTTTAAAGATTCCTTACTGGAGGGTGGGTTGCCCCCCCCCCCCCCCCCCCCCCGGGGGCCCCCCAGGTGGGGCATGGTGCCCATTTGATGGAATTGAAATTCTATCCCCCTAGGGATGCTACCTGCCAAGTTTGGTGAAAATTCATAAAGGGGTTTTCAAGAAAAAGATGAAAAATTACAATTTAGGCCCCAACTTAGGCCCCCTGAAGCCCCCAGGTGGGGCATGGTGCCCATTTGATGGTAATGAGATTCTATCCCCCTAGGAATGCTACCTGCAAAGTTTGGTGCAAATACATAATGACATTTTCAAGAAAAAGATGAAAATGTACAATTTGGGCCCCATTAGAAACCCTCCCCATCCCCCTCCCCTGGGTCCCAAGGGGGGCACCCCTGATTCCGCCATGAACAAACTTGAAACTGCAGTCGATCAATGTACTAACTCATTTAGCTCTATCACTTCTGGTTCTAGAGAAGAAGATTTCTTAATTTTGGGGGGTTAGGGCCCCTCTGGGGGCCCTCCAGGTGGGGCATGGTGCCCATTTGAACACATTGAGATCCTATCGCCGTAGGGATGCTACAGTGTTTTGTACCTGCCAAGTTTGGTGAAAATTGGTCATGGGGTTCTCAAGAAGAAGATGAAAATGCAAAAAGTTTAATAAACTTTTTGCATGACGGACGGCGCACGGCGGACGTCGGACGAAGAGCGATCGCAATAGCTCACTTGAGCCTTCGGTTCAGGTGAGCTACAAATGAATGCATGATAAAATGTAAATGACCAATCAGACTGCAATGATTCTATTTCAAAAAAAAAAGAAAAAAAATATATATCATAAAATATAAAACATTTAATTTACAGAGTTATTTTCTGTCAAGTGTCATTACTGTCATTACTGTCAATAAATACATGAAAATTCTGCTGGCAGATGTGTAGCCTACATGGTGTATTGCCACCTGCACCAAGGCTCGACTTCCTGGGGACTGTGCCAAGGTTCAACCTCGCACAGTAGACTAAAAAGCATACAAATTTCTACATGTAGCAGGTGGTCAAATTTGGACAGTGCAATTGTGGGCAAATTATAAGCGAATTGCATTTGTGCGATCATTCATAAGCATATACTGCACTGCGTTGCCCGACCAGATGTCATGTGTGAAGGTCACGACACTTGTGTGCAGCGACAGAGCTACAACATCATGTAAGTACACTGCATAGTTATGCAGTCTGTAGTAGGTCCTACCGGCTACGTGCTACCCAGACCTCTACAATGACCAAACTTTGGTTTTTGCTTTGCTGCGAGTGTTGCAAAATCAGCAACAATAGGGGCAGATCCAAGAATTCTGTAAAGGGAAGGCGCTTTGAACAAAATTGAAGGGGGGATGCACGCACCCCCACCTTTTTTTCCTTTTCATTTTTGTTGTTTTTTGTTTGAACAAAAAAAAAAGAGGGGGCATGTGCTAGCTAGGTGCATGCCTCCCCCCCCCCCCATTTTTTTTTCTTTTCATTTCTTTTGTTTTAACGAAAAAATAAAGAGGGGTCTTGCGCAACGTGCTTCCCCGGCCACCTTCCCCCCCCCCCCCTTACCACTGCATCCGCCACTGACACGACTGTACTTCTACAGGCATGCTAACCTGGAAACATTAAACTGCTTATTACTTATGACTCATTATGAGACCATTCTGAAGCAAATAATTTTCACACAATAGATATAATTTTAATGTACTCTTAAATGAATCCCACAAGGATTGGAACAATCATCCCCAAGCATTCCCACTGATCAGTTACTACTACTAGGGTAGTAAACCGTTTAGTACTACTACACTAGTACTACTAGTACTATAGACACTAGCCATCCCCTTTAATAAGCTTTCTATGGACTCACCCGGCCAGAACATGTTAGGCCTAGACTACTATTTTAGTTTACATGATAAAAAATATCATCATAATGAACGGATTTCGTACAAATACCTGAACCAATCAATAGGAGTGCTTAAATTCTACACTTTCTTTTACGGTTAATGAGAATGATTGCACACAATGCAGTGCATACCATGCATAAATATACCGCGTATTCAGTTAGGCCTAGTAACGTATCACCGAGCTGAGGATCGTACCGTGGTGGTATCCGACGCCGTCATAAAACGGGTGGGACTATCGACTGAGCGACACACTTGAACGATCGCTGGTTTGATGATCGGATAACGAGGTAAGCTAGACTGAAAGACTGAAATCATGACATCAAAGATCAGTCTCTACATGAACTGAGCTACATGTGTAAAACAATCAAAAACTCTTTCTCACCAATATGGAGACTTGATCCGAAGTTGACTCTTTCTAACAAAGATGAGGTCGAGAGTGACCTCGGAACACCGCCAACAACGAGATACACAGCATGCATATTAGTATTTTCATACAGCAGCACACACGTGCTTCCATAGGCATTGCGACATCGTTTCGATCGTGCTTGCGGATGCGTTGCGCAATCTTTTTCCTCAAAACGCACCCGGCCCAGAGCTTATCTTGAGTTGAGCTGAGTTGAGCTTATACAAGATTATTTCCTCACGGGTCATTCATTTCAGCCAATGGCTGTTCTTCTGTGAGTCCGAGTAGTTTAAAAACCATACAATTACAAAATACAACATTTTATACATAGCATAGGAAACGAAACAATAAAGAAACAAACAATAACACAAAAGCAAAACAAACGAAATCATGCATATCACGAAAGAAAATAGGAATTAGGATACTGAAAAAAAGAAATAATTGACATACAATGCTACAGGTCAATGCAAACATTTACCTTAATAATAACTTGAAAAGATCTTTGGCAGGAGAGAATGTGAAATCTCACCCTGTCTGACGTATATTTGTCATCCTCTCGTACTTCTGGCGTTCTATGCCGTTTTTCTTACCTTCCCCAACTTGCTCTTTGTGTTTGATTTTTTTTTTTTTTTTTTGGTCTGTTTCAGATACTCAAATTCTTGGGCCCTGTTGCATAAAACCTTTACCGCTGGACTTACCGCTCCTTTCTAGCGGTAAGTCTTCAAATTAGCGGTACATTTTGTAATCCTTGATGCTGATTGGCTGTGACGCCTAATTTTGACGGTAGTTACCATTGAAATTCAACGGTAAGTTTTATGCAACGGGCCCCTGGTATTTTTTCAGCATTCTTATCTCTATAATGTCGCAACATTTTTCCTAGTGTTTGTTTGTTTGTTTGTTTTTCACTTTACGAACTGTTTGCAATGGTGTGCTTCTTTTGTTGTTGTTGTTGCTTTTTTGTTTTTGTTTTTTGGTCTGTTTTTCAGGATTGATTGATCTGTGCCCAATTCCGCAAGGCAGCCAAATTTCCGTGATTTTTTTCTTTATTATTCCACGTTGTCTTTGCATCTACGTCATCCTCAGTCGAATCAAATCCACTTTCTCACACACCACAATCATGTCTACATGGTTATATTATTTTTGTAAATTGACAACGTATATAGGCCCTTATAAAGAATTACAAACGTGCTTTGTTTATGCCTTTGTTTGCTTTGTGCAGTTACTTTAATTTCCATTCCTAAATCTCAACATTACATTATTCAAGGGCGGATCCAGGAATTCCGTTATAAAGGGGGATATTTCTCGTGCCCCTTCCGGGTCTAATTAGCTGACAAGCAAAAAAGGGAAGAAAAAAAAAAAAAGAAAAGAAAAGAAAAGTCTTCAGCGCAATTTTCTAGTTCCACAACAATTGAAAATTAAGGGAGTGCGCAAGCACCCCCTGGCTCTCATTTGTTATTTTGGTTTGTTTTATTTTCAGAATACGATCTGCCACTGTTATTAGGCCTAATTTTTCTGTTGTATGGAGAAATACCGGGGGAGAAATGAAATGAAATTAAAAACCGTGGAGTATGGTATCAATAATACATATAGGATTTATCATGCAATTAACCCTGTGTGTGCACTGAGTGGCTTTTGGTAAAAACAAAACAAGGGAAAACAAAACAAGACAAACGAAACAAAAACCCTGGTATTAAAGTCTCATTCACACAGTTAGTATGACTGTCCATTCCGGAGTCATGGTAGAAAAAAAAAAAAAAAAAAGTTTATCGGTGTGCTTCATGAGTGCCCGCATGCATGTCACTGCCGTTTGTAATACAAGCATGACATAGGCTAGATTGTGAAGAGGTTTTTTTTTTTTTTTTTTTTTTTTTTTTTTTTTTTTTTTTAATGACGAAAAAAATATTGCCGTTATTTTTATTCCCCGCCCTCCCCCCCCAAAAAAAAAATATTGCAGTTATTTTTGTTCCCCGCCCTCCCCCCCCCCCCCGTCGAGAGAGAGAGAGAGAGAGCGACATGTACAATATCCCAGATAATTGGACGTTTTCTGAACGTTCTTGAAACGTTCCAAGTTCGTTATTTGGACGTTTTGTGAAGGTCTTGTGGAAGGTTTTCGACGTATTTAAAACGTTTCAAATGGGCGTTATGAAAATGTTTTTTAAACGTAAAAAAAAATAAATAAAAAAATTTCAATTTTGAAGGACCTGCAGTTAACCTTTTGGACGTTAAAGACGCCAATAAGACCTTTTAAGAATATTCAAAACGTTATGTGGACGTTCTGCGGACGTTCAGAAAACCTTTGAAAATCGTCTAGAACGTTCAATAGACGTTATAAGAACATCTAAAAAAGTCTTATGATCCGTTCCAGCACATTTCGAGGCCCTTTTACATCCGTCTAAAACGTCCAGAAAACCTTTTAAGAACGTCTAATGTTTATTTTTATTGGGTATTAAAAAAAAAAAATTATAGTTATGAGATTATACAGGGACAATCTGGGATTAATGTACCCTAATCCTAATCATATCTGATCCTATCCCAACCTGTTCCTAATGTCCTACCACCTATACCTATACTACATCCTATTCCCAAAACATGGATCTGTATCACATTCTTTTACATATCAGCAAAATGTTGTAATGCATGAAGACATGGTTACTAAAATTAGATCACACACACCTTATTTAGGCCTAGTTGAAATTGTGAATAACTGAACAATAACATAGGTAAGTTTATTTTTAACACAGGAAGTTTGAACCCAGCATAAACATCTTTAAATTTCAATGTCTTTTATCTATTTTCCACTAGTTTTCAAATCTTATATAATTATTTTCTTATTCGAATATTCATAAATATGCATGAATATTCATGATTGAGAAACCAATGACGAACACGAAGCGGACCAAATAAAAACGTTTTTTTTTTTTTTTTTAACGTTCATTAAAGACGAAGTCGACGTAGCAGACCTAATTAAAACGTTTTGTACACTGAACTAGACGTTTATAAAGGACGAAGACGTAGCAGACATAATAAAAACGTTTTGTAACTTCCATTGACGTTTTTAAAACGTTTTTCCAAAAACCTGTGCTCTGCGGTAAATGCTAAGTACCAACTTTGACGTTGTATGTACGTTTTAAAACGTCCATTTTATATGAAGATGTAGGGAACCTAAAAAACAAAAAAAAATACAAAAACAAAAACGTTTGGAAACGTTATGTGTTCGCTGGAATGCTGGCAGTGGTGTAAATGCGAGAGGAACATGTTTATGGATAGCGCCATCACATCACTTTTTCTTTTTATCTATGACCCTGGACCACAGAGTGTGTAGAGTTCGGTGCCCTGGACCAGAAAACATCCAGCAAAAATGTCGCCAGACATGAATTTGTAGTTTTCAAAGACTGCCCTTTTATTATGTGTCATTTTTACACAATATTTGCCTGTAGCATCAAAAATCCAATATTATGGAAATATGAAATGTGTGATACCAATATTATATACCTATTCAGAACAATACATCATAGGTCTCATAATAGGCCCTATAGACTGTAATTGATGACACCCCTATGTGTTGACCTTGATAATATTCAGTCACAACATTATTTTAGTGAAGGTTGAATTTGCTTTTCCTTCTTGGCAAATGTAAAAATTATTGGTTGAAAATAAAAACAATTTTTTTTCTGGGGATAAACAAATATAATTTAAAACATGATTATTTTTTTGGTACATAGCGCCCTACTTGGTGACCTTGAGAAATCTATTTATTTATTTATCTATTTATCTATCTATCTATCTATTCATTTATTCATTTATCGAAATATCTTTATTCAGGATAGCTCGATCAGCATGCTGATTTACATCAAGGGCCTGAAATACACTGCAATGAAAAAAAAAAAAAATAAGATACAAATATTACAATATTAGAAAAAAAAATGCTTAGTCCAAAACAGCCGCTGTTCAAATTCTGACAATAACGTTCATACATAATATCTTCGCAAAGTGATTTTAACAAATATCTATAAAATTGAAATATGAAAATGTTGAGTCATATAGAGCATGAGTTGCGCTACACATATGCCAAATATGGTGGTGATACATCACATGATAATGAAGACTTGAGGTTATAAGGGGGCATAATGTGCCACCCCCCCCCCCTTGGACCTGGAAGGAGGCAAAAAAGCTTGGGCTTTTACAGGATTATTAAAGCTGAACTATAGATTTTGCTTTGTGATCAACTTTCAAAGCAGCAGCATCGCCCTTTCAAAAGTTAGGAGTTGAAGTTGAAGAGTATGTAAAGTTTTTTTTTTTTTTTTTTTTTTTAATAAGAAATCAAAAAGGGATTATACGACGCACCTAATTAATCATACATTGTACTATTCTACACAAACAAAAGTTAAGACTGCTAAGAATACAATTTCCGTTTAGTTTTATGATCCCCAAGTTTACCATGATAGAGATGAATTCTACCTCTTTCATTGACTTAGATTGACTAATATAATACCCCTTTCAGGTAATCGTGGATGCAGATAATAGGAGCACTAAGTCGTAAAATTTTGATTGCATGAACGGGAGAGGAGTAAAAAAGTGCGCATTATTTTGATGCTGCTATTATCCGCATTATTGCAGCATGAGGAGTTGATCGAGAATACAATCATGAACGCGTTTTACGACTTATGCGCACTAACATTCCGTAGTTCGGTCAAAGGTCACTCGATTTCCCGCACAACCGCTGATTGCTGAGCTTGAGCGAGAGCTGTGCATACACGTGAGTATATATCACCGGAAACATTACGTCATTATAGAGGCGTGCGCAGTAACCATGGCAAATTAATACTCCCGTCTTTCGCACCGTTATATGAACGGGCTCTCGTAAAAGTAGTGCGCACTTCATGGGATATATGAACGCGATTTTGATTACTTCATCCGCATTATTTGGATGCGGATAATTCAACCGCGATTACCTGAAAGGGGTATAACATAATCATCTCACCTATGTTTAGTCCTGGAACAAAATTGTGTGCGACTTTTTGTTAGTTTTGTGATGCATGGTCACATTTAGTGCAGATTGTGGAGCTTCCAGTATTTTTTTTTTTTGAAAGCACTATACAAATTACGCCGGAGGGGGAAAAAATACTAAGCCCTTTTTCCAATTTCACGGATTCCTTCAGGGATGACCTCGGATCATCATACATGGTGTTCCGGCATGCAAATTATCGATTTTCAATGAAACAGTAGGGATGATCCCGGATCGCTGATCCGTGGTCATCGGAGATACGACCCGTGAAAGTGTAAAAGGGGCCTAACAACAGCTGCGTCCCCGATCAAACTAGCCCCAGGTAGGAACTAGCGTCCACTGGATTGATAACGATAACACGACTTCTAAAAAAGACAAAGACAAAAACAAAACTATATAGCACTATAGTATCCCTTATGTGTCTAAATTGAGACTAATCGAGTCACAACAGTTACTAACACAATGATCTTTCTTCCCAAGGCACAGCGATCACTGCCTTAAACGTTGCATTAGTCTATTTTCAGACACTGCTCTAAAGGCAAGCAGTGCACAAGGTCTTGTCCAAAGGCTATTCAAAGCTGGATACTGCTGGAAGGTGACCTTGACTTATACTTTCTTTTGATTTTATAATTGTCTTTGATTGTACTTGCCTTACTTGACTTTGATTTCATACTAGACTTTGATTTCACACTTTCCTCTGTTTTCTTTTCAGTATATGCTTGCCTTACATAATTGCTTTGATTTCATTTTTGCCTTTGATTTCATAATGACCTGTGATTTCATACTTACCTTCGATTTCATACTAGTGTATATAACAGACAGTCAGGCTGCGACACTCACTGTGGTTTTCCTGACCAGACTGTGGAGCTGCCTGTTGTGTACGACTGCCCCTTTAGACGAGCTGTCCAGGGGGCCTCAAGATAATTAAAGACACAACAACAAACGACCTAGCCTGTCTTAGTAGCCTGGAAGTATCACCAATACGCATATCGAACGATAAGAAAAATTCATACTTGTGTTCGATTTCATACTCATTGCTTTTTTTTTTATTTCATACTAACCTTTGACTAGATTATTTGGCTTTGATTTCATATACTTAGCTTTCATTTCAATTTATTTATTTTTTTTATCTTGTGAGTTGCTTTGCCATCCGCAAAACCTCATTCTAAACCTAATAGGATAATCATAATCGAAAAAAAAAAACAACAACATTCAAATGTAGGAATACAGAAATATTGTGAATTTTAACATGATTATAAAAATAGGGTTATCAACAATGACAATTTACTATCATTAGTTAGCGGAGAGCAAATCACGTTCTCCTTTAACCTAGTTATGTTAAAAACGTTAGATGTTGATGATTAGACTAGTATAAAGCAACAGAAAGGGTTGTTAAATATTACATTAACACAACTCCGGAAGGCAGAAAACTAGACAGGATCCCAAAACAAACAAACAACTTGGAGCCTAACGTTTGGAAGATATCCTGTTAGCGGAAATTCACACGATCATGAATCTATCCAGGTGCCAATATCATCTTGTTGATATCCTCCATTGAAAAAAAGACAAGGAAAAAAAAAACATTAAAAAGTAATAAATCAACATAATTTTCTGAAACCTCGAAAGTCACGGTGAGAAAACAAAAATCGACCTTGTCACTAATTATCATAACATCTGGGTTCCCTTTCCTCAATGTAACTTGAGATAATTTCACTCTGTGTAACCAGAAAAAAAAAAACAAACCACAAAACAACAGATAGAAAAAAAAAAAACACCCGGCGCTCGAATCAGTTTTCAGTCTTTACATGATGATGGAATTTATACCTGTCTATAGTTACTCTTTTTGGCGAGTAGTTGTTGGCTGAATTACACGAATACCCTCAATTTGGATGTCACATTAATACGCTACATTTTGCTTGATGTATTACTAAATGTAGGAATGATTGTGATTTATTGTCAGTAGCACTTCAAAGACGCGGAATTCTTGCAAGCCATGTTCTTCACATCAGTGTCGAATGCATACTGTTCTGTTGAGGTCCTAGTACTGAAATCCGGTCATCTGGGCTTCATCTGATAACTGCTAATTATTGTCAGCTTCAACTTCAACTTTCAACTTTATTTTTTTTCATTTCCATTAAATAAACAGGAGAAAAATAAACAGGAGAAATTATATAGAATGCATAAACAAAACAAATTTGTAGTAATTAAAAAAAAACCCGTACATTAACAAAATATATACATGTGATGATGAGTAACAACATAATTGCATTTATAAGGTATATATATGCATATTACACGGATGGGAATGGAAATGGAGGTTCCCACTAAAAAGCCAAGCTTGTACGATATGGGACCCTCAGAAATACATAAAAAACGAATAATGACTTCATGAAACTATAAACAAATACATGAAACAAAATCAAAGACACCAATGTCAAATGACATGACATGAAATAACAGGGGAAAAAAGGGAAATAAGAAAAAGAAAATAAAACTGCAACATTGTCGTACTGACCAAAACTGAAAAGATAAAAAAAAAAAAAAAACGAAGAATGGTGGGGAGAGATAATGATGGTAACTTAATGCTGGTGTCGTTAAAGGCTCGGTCACAAATGCCTCCACGAACTGCTGCGAACGCCTTATTAACGATTTTTGGACAATTTCATAAGATTTTCTTAAGAAGGCCGTACGAAACCAGCGTTCGTAGACCGTTCGCAGACCGTTCGTAAGTTCGTAGCCTGTCTAAAATAATGCTACTTCATGGTCTTAACACTTTAGCACCTTAACACTCTATTAGATTTTGAAGAAAACCCCATTCGATTTGGTTAAGTGGTCACAGAGAATTGTGGATTGTTGTAAGGCATGTCATGAGTCTGATTCTTCCAGGTTTAGCACTTCGATGATCTTGAATGTGAATAGAATAGACAGAACTTGGAGGGAAGGTATTCCAGACATCCTCTTCAAATTCCTCATTTCTCTTTGACCACTGAAGCAAATCGAACGGGGTTTTCTGTAAGACTTGTGGGTAATGAGTTATAGTTTCATACCTTGAATCTGTATTTAGATTGATTCAGTATTTTTTAAAGATATCATTGTGGAGGGACCCGTTGAATTTTGTATTCATTTATTTATTTATTCTTTTTGGGGGCGGGGACATACGGTATACGTTGACTTTTACAAAAGAAGACATTCGGACAAACGTGATGAGAGCAATTTCATCAACATTGATGTAGAGTAAGAAAGACATGACAAATTACAGTTTCTACAGTTTTCATTGAATTACACAAGTTGACCTGCGTAATGATGTCATCGTCTCACGAGTCATTGTTGTTGTTGGTTTTTTTTTTTTCACACGAAAGCATCATCAGTATGTTTTGGATGAGGACTTGGCAGCTGCAGCCTCTCATTCTTATAGTCTATTTTGAACTGCTATTACTAAGCAAAATTCCAAAAAGAAGTAGGCGTAAAATAAACCTTGATATATTATATATATATATATGAAGGGGTCGGTGCAATAGTGCTAACCCACACAATGGTTATTTTGAGATGATCGCTGTTGAATGTGTGGAAAGTTCATATACATTGTACATCAATAAAACATATGAATGCATGCATTTTTTTACCATCTTATTGGTTGAATTCAAATATGATATTTTCACGGAGGTTAGAGTGAAGGATAAGGATTATGAAAATACATGTAACTCAATTTTGACAAAAGTGTGGGATAGCACTATATTGCACCGACCCCTTCATTATATCAATCATATCCTCTTGAAGACGTTTAATCGAAGATGGACAGTTCACTGGGGGATCTCTGAATTGATAATGGGTTGTCTCCTTTGTTGATCGTTTGTGGCTGCGAACCATTGTAAATATGCTCGCAACTGATTTGATGAATCTGGTCCAGGGAAATTCTTTAGGACAAGAAAGCGAAGGGAGGATTCGATAAGGACAACAAAATGAGAAGTGAACTTGTTGAAACCCACTGCACTATTAAAGGAGCTCTATTGCCTCCTATACGAAGAAACTCTGGCTACGTTACAGCGATAAAAGAAAAGACAAAAAAAAAAAAAACTAGAGATTGTAATTTGTCATTACTGACAGATTAAGGTGATCCGATTTTTTTTTAATCTATGATTCGAATCATGATCGCAATAGGCATGACCATACAGGTTTCATCTGTGTTTAGAGACATTGGCCGTATCATGTTTGGATTCTCATTTAGAAAAGGGAATCATGTCTGCCATCTTTGGTACTAATTCTGTATACACTAGATAACGAAGATACAGCAACAAATACATATGACCTTTGACCCACCTTTACACTCCCAAGATGACATCTGAGGAAAAAGTGGTTATTTTGTGAAATGATTCTCACAATATTGTTTTTGCGTGTGCAAAATATGGGAAAGATAGGACATGCATTCACCAAGATACAAGATGAAACATTTATGACCTTTGACCCTATTTTACATACCCAAGATGGTGTCCGATCAAGTAGTTGTAATTTTATGAAATAATGTACATGACATGAACTAAACAGGTGCAAAACATGGAGGTGGTAGGGGCTGTTTTTCTTGAGTTATTGCAAATAAAGTTGCACAAAGAAAGAAATATCTCAATACATCGAAGATAAGCTTTAATTTCAACCAATTTTTTAACATGATCCCGACATTGTATGAAAAATCGAAGGCTCACTCTCCATAGCGTAAAGTCTCAGCTACAACATATTAAAATCTGGGAGAAAATCACTTAAGGGTAAGTGAGCTAGTGCTCGATAAAGACAATCATGTCAATTGTCACATTAAAAAAAAATTCCCTCCCATAGAGATAACACGTCATAACGAAGATAAAGAAAGAAGTACATATGACCTTTGACCCCAATTTGCACAGACAAGATGGCTTCTGAGCAAAAAGTGGTTATTTTGTGAAATGATTCTTATAACATGGTCTTTGCGTGTGCAAAATATGGGAGAGATAGGACATGTATTCACCAAGATACAGGATGAAACATTTATGACCTTTGACCCTAATTTACATACCCAAGATGGTGTCCGATCAAGTAATTGTTATCTTATGAAATAATGTACGTGACATGAACAAATCATGTGCAAAATATGGGATTGATAGCCATTGTTGTTGTTCATCTATTGCACAGAAAGTAGTAGAAAGAAAGAAAAATAAAGAAAAAATTGTTATTTTTATAGAAATTTGAAGGAGAAGCATGAAAAAATCAGAAAAAGATAAAGTTAGGAAAGGAGATTAAGACTAACTAAAGAAAAAGAAGAAAAAAAGTGTTTTAACAAAATTTAAAAAAATATTGGCAGGGGTGAGCCTCGAACCAGGGACCTTAGGATTACGAGTCGGATGCGCTATGCAATGACCTATTTCATGCTCCATAGGCCCTGTGTATTAAGCAAAATGACGTTACATCGAAGCCACGTGCCATTTTTCAACCAAGTTTTTCGACGTAATGCCGACGTCGTATGAAAAAATGGAGGGCACACTTACGATAGCCCAAAGTCTCAGCTACAACATACTAAAATCTGGGAAAAATTCACCGAAGCATAAGTGAGCTAGTACTCGAAAAAGATAGTCATGTCAATTTTCACTGCCAGAAAAACTGCTCTCCCATAGAGATAACACGTAAACTGGTCAAATTTTACAAGGATACTTTCAATCCATTTTTACGAGGTGATGACGTTATCCAATCAAAATGTTGTTTTTACATTAATGAAAGAACATTTCATAAGCTACAACATACTGAAATCTGGGTGAAAATTGGCGAAATTCAAGTGAGATACGTTCGAGTGAATTTGAAATTTGATGACGTCATTTTGAAAATTTACTTTTTTTACTTTATTAAGAAATTTGATATTTTTTAATCATTTTGTCAGCATAGCCAGCCCATGAAATGACATGTACAACTCATCAGCTTTCAAAATATGTAAAGAAAATGGGGGGTCACCGTCCATCCTGACGAGTAAAATCAGATTTAAAATCATCGGTTTTTTGGCATAGTTGCACTGTATATCGCCATTGACGCGCGCGCGGAATTTCAACTTTGACGGGCCCGTATGACGTCATATTGAGTCGGATTGACTTGAAACTTGGTAGAAATATATCTTGACATTACAGACATCCGATCCGTGTGAAAAAATTGGAAATTTCCATTGCATATGAGCTGTGCTTGCGTATATGCGCGCGCGCGTACGCGTCCGTCCGATTTTTTCAATTTTTCAAAAAATGCTCCAAATGGTCTGAAACGTGTGCAAAAAATTTTTGAGCTCGATTTGAGCATACAAATAATTCAACGCGCGCGTACGCGCACGTTTTAAGATATAGATGAATTTTGAGAATATGAGTAGAATGCGTTTAACTTGAAATTTATGTGACGTAAATTTCATTGAAAAACTCCATTCCATTAATGAGATATGATTGAGAATGTGTTTTCATATAATGACGTCATAGTGACGTCACGGTCGACTGATCACTTTGATTTTAGTTCGATTGCCGTCTTTGGGACACGATACATACATGGTGTAAGTTTGAACTTGATAGGCATAGCACTTTCTGAGCTAACCTCTGCACAACTTTTGGGGAGAAATAAAGAAAGAAGAAGAAGAAGAAAGAATCCGTACAGATACAGAAGGTGATCCGAGAGGATACTCGGATCACCTAAAAAACCCTCCTCTTCCCCTTTGCCACTAAAGAGGTGCCCTGGCGTGTATCCGAATTTGGAGAAGTCAGTTATAACCTCGGTGTCTTGAGAAAACGTACCTATGGGCAAGCTCCATATTTTATTTTTTTTTTTTCATATACTGGGTCCTTGTCGTGAATCCGACTGTATGAGTGTACATAGTAACATATGTATAATCATTTTCATTTTTTTTTTTATATACATGAAACATTTAAAATCTGCCCCAAATATGTACGAACATTACATATTTTGTTTCTTTCACTTCTATGGGCTTCCGGGAAGGAAGTGTCCAATCAAAATATTGATTGAGTGCGGGTTGACAAGCCGTGTCAACAGTGGTGCGATCATGGGAGCCCCATGGTGCGATCTGGTACAGAAGTTCATGGGTCCGGTTTTCCAAGTTTCCGAACTATCTTCACATTACCAGACTTGGGAGAATGCCAATGGTGACCTCGTTTTTGACCCCACCTCCCCCCCCCCCCCCCCACCCTCTCTCTCTCTCTCTCTCTCTGCTATAGCTCTAAGTTTATTTGGCAATACATGCGTTTCCAAATGTCACTTCTATACCTGTTTGCGTCTGCCTTTTTTTTCGTATTGCCTGTATTGTATTCAACTTGTTTTTTTTTTTTTTTTAATCACTTGGGCAAACTGGCATCTAGTACTTCTGAACAAACACAAATATTGTAATATATTTACATTTTTGCATATATAAAATTCTATTTTTGAACAAGCAAAATATTGCAATATATAAAGATGACCTCACTTGAAGTTAATATTTTTTTTTTCCTTCCTGAAAGATACAGGTGTTCAGCAATACATTAACCCCAAGGAATTTAAACATCTTTTTTTTTTTTCTAAGAAGAGAAAGGAAATGAAAAACTGTAGACCCTTTATTGTATTTTTTTAAATATATAAATCAGGGTGTGCGATAACATTGATGATTTTTTTTTATTTTGTTTTGTTTTGTTTGTTCTTCTCTTTGTATGACGTCAAAAGTGAAACGACTTGAATGAAATAAAAGACTCCGCAAACACTGATGCTTACAGTAACCAACGTTAAAAATTCTGTTCCGAAGAGAAGGGGACAAGTCGAGCGGTAAGCTGGATCGAAGTCTACTAAACACCTGTACTCTGCTAGTCATGTTATCATTCCGCTTATAGGCCAATATACATCAGTCACACACACACTCCATACCAAGTACTAATACAAGTAAGCAAGGCGGTGATAACGTCATAACTAACAGTTTTCATGCGTATGATTGGAAATCATTCGCATTCCTTTCAATTTTCAATATAGTTTAGTGTTCATGGCCACCTGAAGTCATGAACGGAAGATTGAAGTCAAGGATTATTTGATGTGGAGGATGTTATTTTTTTTCTTTTAGTTTTTGTCAAATAAACAAATGTAATAACGATTTGCACGTACAGGAAGGAAGAATTGTGAGGAAATTCCGATCGCTTAAAGTATCTATCCTTACAACTGCTCACCGGGGTTTGTATATCCTGCTTTAAAGTACACGTACTCATCATTCCAAATTATGTGTCTATCTATATAGTTAATTTACAACATTATGAAACGTCCGTTCTCTCTCAAACAACACTAAAGCCCCAAAGCTATGTGTATTTAGTGAAAGCAGCAACATTAGTAGAACAAAGCAGTGAAAGTTGGGGGAAAATGGGATTTAAAGTCCTGGTCAGAGTCAGCAGGAATCAATTAACGAGCCTTGACCTATACCCGGTAGAATAATCGTCATCAATAATGATATAATCGACAAGCAGTGATGTTTTAATCTGTACGAGAAAGTTGAAAATACATTATTAGATTTAACTTGATTGAATTTTGCCAAATCGGTTGTACTAAATACGCCATAATGCAGTGTCAAGAGGTGCCGACCGGAGCAATGGTTCTTTATTTTGACAATTTTAAGGAGACTTAAAACTTTTAAGACGACCGAAATCTGCCGGGGTGCTGATTTCCTGGAATCCTCGACAGAGGCAGGCGCAGATAATGGAACCCCAGTTACTCAGACAATAAACGAAGGTACTATAGTCGCTTGCGCAGAACAGCCCCACTTCGCAGGAAATGTTGAACAAATCGGCTTCCCTCCAATATATCTCACGATCACATTTGTTGCGATAAACATTTCCAGAGAAAGGCGGTGCGTCACACTGTTGATGTCAGAACTCAGCGCACGCGCAGACTGAGTAGCCAACTGATAGCATCGTCGAGTTTTCTCGGAAGCGTTCGCACAGAGTTGTGATCTGCCTCTGGCCTGGTATATAAAGTTCAGGACTTCAAAAGTGGTATCATTTGCTGCCGGGTGCTTTCTGAGCAGCAGAACAAAGGACTTCAAACCAAGAACACAGACTGGGATTTCTCGGTCAATTGCTGTTGGACACTTCATATGTGAACTTCTACAAGAGCTCCAGCAGACTACGTCTTGTTGATTGCGAACAAACAACTTCGCAAACATGGCGAAGCTGGCATTAATTGCCGTGGTAGCAGTGACCAGCTTGTTTGTCGTCTGCTCGACTTTGGTGGCTGGGCAGGATGCACAGGAAGAAAGGTCAGTTACCACAATGCGCTTATACAGTTTTGATTGTCCCTTGAATGCTATTGAGGCGGTGATCAAAATCGAGATCCAACATCTTTTATATTCAAACAACTTTATTTATAAATATATAGTAATACTTAATTTGCTCTCTTGTGCCATTGAGTTATGTTATCTTTAAATAACTAGTTTCCTGAGCTCTCACACTTCTTTAGTACGTATAAAGGCCACTAGCTCAAAAAGTCACTTATAATTTGTCGTATATTCGATAGCATCAATTATCGTTAACTTAAAGATGCAGAATGTAATATATTTTGCAACGTAAATCTGACAGCGCTGTGAGGTTCTTATAATTGCGCAAGATATTCAATAAATTTGATATAGCCATGTATACCTACGTACATGATTGACAGATACACAAAGAGTTTGGCACTTTTATTTTGTAAGAGAGAACACATAAACATTCACTGCTACATGTTGTGGTGTACGTAAGAGCAGCTATGGCGTAAATGATAATGCATACGAGTGCAAGACTGTGCAGATAATACATACTTCATTTTACTAGGCTATTCTTGTATAGTAAAATCAGTTATATTGAATATTCAAAAGCGTAGGCTTTCTTAAAAACAGAACAAAAACAAAGCATGGATGTACAAATTCTTCGTAACCGAAAAAAAAAAAAACAACAAAATTCTGTAGCTACCCAGATTGGCTTACTACATGTAACTACAACATTTTGTACAACTTATAGTAATCGCCGCACACTTGAATAATAAAGGGATCGTATAGTTTTGGTTGAAACCTATTTCCAGGTTTCTAACGATTTTTTTTTTAATGAGATAGTGAGAAACCTCCGTGTGTGAAATATGAAAGACCATGTAAGTGTATGAGGAATTCAACGTTTATTTGATGAAAATTGGTTTTGAAATGGCTGAGATATATAAAAAAGAGCGATTCTAATAAAGTGTGGGACCCACACTTTATTACGATCGCTTTGTTTTACTTTGTTTTTGATGTTGCAGTCATTCCAAACTCGATTTTCATCAATATAATAAACTGTTCTGTACTACAACAAAAGTGTTTTCTTGGTTTCTTGCAAAAAAAATTAAAAGCCTGGATATTCTCATCTCGACCAATACATATCCCTTTAACTCGTAAAGTTATACATGCAAGTTATACATTCAAGTGTAACATTTGTGCTTCTGTCCAACAGGCATAATGTCAACACAAAAGGGATGGTACTATGTATGTTTGTGTGTGTGTGGGGGGGGGGGGGTGGATGGGCATGTACATGATATCCATTCACTGTTACAGATCGACATTCCGCCAATCTACTAAAGGCGCGCTAAGTATCTTATATGTCGTACGTCTATAGTGTAAGTCTGACACCGCATGGCCTCTGAAATGATATTACTTCCATTCTTTTTGTCTTATCTTGAGGCTTTATGTGCATACCTATACATGATGTCGCCTTTGAAAAGAAAGGGCGCTCAAAAACATATGGGCATATACATAAGCATACACTCTGCTTGTTTTCTTTTGTTTGCTGGGGGGGGGGGGGGGAGGGGAGGGGTACGCAAGCAACGCAGGATCCGAGTGAAGGAGAGGGTAGGAAATGATCTCCTTCCCACATCAGGGACCCTCGGTATTTTTCCTATGAATAAAAAAAAATAGAACTTTAAGATTCTAACAATTTCTGGTTATATAATGAGAAACCTCTATGAAATCTGAAGGAGAATTTAATTCAAAGAGGATTTAGAGTTTAGTTGATGAAAATTGTTTTTGAAAAGGCTGAGATATCTACAACGTACTGACGTCCAGTCCTAATTAAAGGTTGGGACCCGCCTTATGTCACGATTGGTTTGTTTTTCTATGTTTTTTGATATCTCAGCCATTTCAAAACAGATTTTCATCAAAAACTCTGAATTCCTCTTAAATTAGTATGTTTCATGTTATATCATAAGAGGTTTCTTGGTTTCTCGCAAAAAAGTTAGAAGACCAATCCTGATATATCCACCAATCTATACCGCCCCTTTAATGTATATTGTTAATCATCTATGCTATGTTTATTATACTTGACTGAAAACTATCAATGACCCATATTTGATATTGTCATACTCTCTTAGATTTTTTATCCTTCGCTCTCCCACCTATCATTAATAGTTCTATTCTTATAACTCTCTCCCACCCCTTGCTCTTTACGTATCTCTGACTCTCTAACTATGACCCTGCATCACAAAACAAACAGAAAGTTTTAGTTACGAACAGATCCTTAAAGGGCAGACTCTAAGCTTTAAAATGATGTTTAACTCAATTAAAATGGACACTCCTAACCTTTCTAGATATTGGAGAGAAAGCGCTCACTCTGGAAAAGTACGAACCGAGAAAAGATGCTCTGAAGTACAGTGTCTATCTGTCTATTCAAGCGTTTAACCTTTCCTAACCGTGCTAGTTGTGCGATGAATTGGACTAAAAAACAGGATGTAAACCACTGGAGCAACAACAATGAAGGGATTATAAGATTAAATTGAAATTGAGCACGCTCTATTAAAACATTCTGTCCATGAATAATGCCAACTTTTAAAGCAGTAGTGTCATCCTTTCAAAAGTCATCAGACTTTAATGTGAAGAGTTTGCAAAGGGTGATCAAAAAATGAAAAGGGGCCTCTAAGACATACCTGATGTCACTATACTCTACAAAAAAAAAGGCTGTAGAAAAACTACTGAAAATGCATTTTTCCAGTAATTTTATGATCCCAATCTCAAGAATAATGTAGAAGAAGAATAGCTATTTCAGAAAATATGGAAAACTCAAAATTGACTTGGTCGACCCGTTTCACCTTTCTTGAGTCCTCACATGAAATCAAGGGGTGCGATTTTTGTTCGTTTTGTGGTGCACGGTCACAAATATTACTAACAAGCAGTCCCTTCTAGGATATTTATCTAAGCATGTGGTTTGTTTGAATGAGCGTTAACATTTCCAAGAATTATGCAAAATAAAGAAGTAACTCGGAATTGTCTTTTTTTTTCTCAGTGGTATGATTGTCATGTATCCGAAGAAGCTTCGAATCAACAAAGTAGGGACTGGATGTTTCACGATGAAAAATCTTGTAACACCTGTCTCCATGGAACTCAACATCACGTATCTCACGTTACCATGCCCGACCGTAATTGTTCAGAAATCGTTGGATGACGTGGATACATGCATTGATGTGGACCTGGGTTGTGAAGCAACAGAAAGTGAGAGAATCGGGGTGAGTATAACATGCAGGAGCGTACGTCTTCTAGCCGAGTCAACCATCATTCTCAATTTGGCACAACTTTTTGGTTCCTGCGTTTATCTCAAAGTGGGAAGAAGGTGTTATTATTCCCTTATACTTGAGAAGATTGAATGAGGTGGAGCAGATGGTTTTTAATTGCTAAAAGAATTATGAAATACAATTCAGATGCACTAATTCAATAATGACATTGAGAGTATTTTATATGCAGCATAATTGAAGACTTGAAGTCTATTAAAGAAAGTCTCGAAGACAGTCTATTATGTGTTTAAAAAAATAGAATCAGTCACAACATTCAATATTGCATTCCGAAGCTAAGATTTCCAAAGTCTAATTTTTAGGTGGTTGGAATGTTCTCATAAAATTTCCAGCCAGTAGGTACCTAAGCGTTAGATGGGGGGGGGGGGGGGGTGTCCCCACCCTAGGACTTACCATTGAACTTCCACCAGCTCTCTTCCCCTCCGCCACACTATCAAAAACGTTCCATATCCCTTGGTAAAAGATGAGAGTTGAATAAAAAAAGAATGATTTTGGCAAATATCAATCTTCTTAAAGCTGAACTCCACGTGTTAGAACGTTAATGTGTATTTCCCCTTTGTTCGATTGTTGCACTGTTTGTTAGATTATAGAAAAATGCAATGGCTAGGGACATGCTGGTGAGACCTGCCTGTATGTAACAGACTCAAAGTTAATTTAATATTGAACCGTAGTTTGACGTTGTCCTGATAGTCTCTCTTTCTCACAAATACTTTGCGATGAATTTCTGAGCTAATTCTTTCGAAAAGATACGCAAATACAGTCAGACATCCAGGTCATCTCGGGATTATCAGGACCTTTTCTATCATCCGGTCGACGTGTATATGTGGTGTTGACCAAAAAACAAAAAACAAAACAAAACAAAACACACCACCACCAACACAACAACAACAAAGAAAGAAACAAACAAACAATTAAGTGATTTTACACACAATTAAGAGTCTTAATACTTGCGCTACATATGATAAGCAAAATCAGGGTAGGACCCTACACAATCACGGTTTTCACTTTAAACTGTTGTAACTTATAGAGGAGTGACTGCAAAATTCCGATGCAACATGTTTTTGGTTTGACAACAGTAATACATGCCAGAGTACAATAAATTATTTTCTCTCAGTTACTGTTTATTACTGATGCTTTAACTACCTAAATGTCAGCAAAATCCATGTAATTCATAAAACAACGTTTTACAACCTAGGTAAATTCAAAATCTGAGATCTGAATCTTGGTATCATGTACCGTGAAGTCTTGGTAATGCCATTCAAAGTCATATACAAGTATATCAATTGATTTTGTGCCAGTTGACCATGTGGTATCATTTTCAGTAATAATCATCTATCGCCGTTTTCCAACAACTGAAACATATTTACAACTTTCCTTTCTCATTTCACAGCCTCGTGCAGGACCAATTTTAGTCAATTTTCACCACGTATTTACTGGCGAGAAGTCCACCGGGGGCCCCTTTACACAGGTCTTTGAAAAAGAGATGTTACTGGGCTACGAGGTGACGCACACTTTCGTCCAAACGGACAAGCCCTTATACAAGCCTGGTCAGAAAGGTGAGATTTGTTACAAATGTGGAGCACTTCATGTTTATGATTCCTCAGATGGTAGTGTCCGCTTTGTTTTATTTATTCGTTTATTTATTTATTTAGACTAGCTATGATTGATGCTGCATAATACTATGTACAATATGTTATGAGTTGAAAAAAACAAACAAACAAAAAAAAACCAAACCAAAAAATTATTTAGCGAATTAAGATTTAAGTTCCTAGAGTAAGTTTTATGGTAGTTAGTATTCATTTTGATGTCCTATGGTATAACTGTCCGTTCTTTTTGTATGTCAACAGTAATGTTTAGAGTCCTGACGGTAGACTACCCAGATATGATACCGGTTCCTGACCATGTAAGTATTTCAAGATGATTGTCTGACTTTCAGTGTTTGCATGTACTTCTTATTTAAAAAAAAAGAAAGAAAGAAAAGAAAAAATGCAAATGAGGTGCGTATGCTGACGAACCTTTGGAAAAAGAAACCGTAATTCACTTTTTATACTTGATAAATGAAACTTCGGAATGACATTTTGTTTCATTCTGTAACAAACGAACTACCGCGATGATTAACTTACTTTTATTTTCAAATTTACAGACCTTCTGAATAAGTGAAGAAACAATGTTCAGTTTTTGATTTATCAAACTAAGGAAAACGAAATCTTCCGTCATTTACTGAGTAAAGGGCTGGCTTTTAACTTTTTGCGAGATATCAAGAAACCCCAGAGACCCAAACCCTTATACGACTAGTTCAAAATTTATTTTATGAAAATTGGTTTCGAAATGGCTGAGACATCCAAGAACAAAGTAAAACAAAGCTAGCGTAATGAAAGGTGGGTCCCAAATTTTATTAAAATCGCTCTGTCATAAATGTCTCAGGCATTTCAACACCAATTTCGTCAAATAAATGTTGAATTCATGTTGGAATCACATATCCTCTTTCTTAACTATTCTGTCATAACCCGTGACAGGCACACACTGTGTATATTGAGTCACCGGGGGGAACTCGTATGAAGCAGTGGAAAAACCTCCTGAGTCCCGATGGCCTTTTAGACCTACAGTTTGCCCTGTCTGATGAGCCGGAGATGGGAACATGGCGGATCCGTGTCAGACATCACGGACATATGCCAGATAGCGTTCAGACCTTTGATGTCGAGGAGTACGGTGAGACAACTTCAGCCATAACTTTATGATTATAACTTTCCCTTGTTTACTTGTAATTTCATGCAGCATTTATAGAACTAACTCCCAACTTCCTCATATTTAGAACGACACGTACGGTATGCCTGCATTCCTGTGACTGAGTCACACAAGTAGAAATTCTTGCAGAGTGTAAAACAAATTTCCCCCATTTTTTTGTTGTTGTTATACAGGACTAATAAGATGAATTTCCATTTTTGATCTGTTGAAACTAATTGTTTAAAAATCCTATTATTCCCTACAGCCCCATACTACCAAAACTGTTTTTATAGTGAATCAGTGGCTTAAGTCTGCTCTTTCAGGAAATACTCTTAACTAAAAAGTCATGTTTGGCAATTCTTTTTTTTTTTGTGGTGCAGGTTTATATAATATGTATATATAATATATATATATATATATATGTATTTGATATATATATATATATACACTGTATATATACATATGTATAATCATATGAAATAAAATTTTTTGCCTTAACATACTAAATAACGCCCCAAACAGGAAAGGTTTTTGTCTAAAATATTCTTTCTAGCTTGTGTCAAAAAAAAAAATCAAAATGTATTTTTAGGTATTTTTGGTATACCTTTTGCTTTTTGTTGTCTTTTCAAGAAAATTTGTCCGCATTGTTGTAAGCATGAAAATATGCTATTTATTGATTTTAATTGATAAAGCAAAAAAAAAAAAGAAAAAGGTATTCATGCTCTTACGAAACGATTAGATCATATTTTGCATTGAAAGGGTACAAGAAATCACGTTTTCGGGGCAGATCGGTCTGCCATGAAGAACATAATCATTTGTTCGCAACTTCGGAACGGTGTGCCTGGGCGTCCCAAATTCAAATATGTATATATATATATATATATATATATATATATATTTCAAATATATATATATATATTTTTTTTTGCGATGGCGACACATGTGGGAATGTGTGTTTGTGTGTTGATCATGCATATTCTTTGTAAGTGCCTACTTCAAAATAGTTATTGTGAAAACTGAGTGACTTGTTAAATGGAGAGATAATTATGTAAGTTATATAGGCCAACTAGTTATTGAAAAAAAGTGTATAAGGATTGCAAGGTACGCTTAACCCTAACCAGCGAGGGTTTTATTTTTTTTTTTTTGGCCTGTTCTGTGGCCGGGGGAGGGTTGATTCAAACCCCCCCCCCCCCACACCCCGAGATCTCATCCTTCGATTGCGCAATCGCCCTGAAAATTGGCACATTATATTGGGTCTAGGGCAATTACCCCCTGGGCCATTACCCCGCACCCTTCCCCAGGCCCTAATCTTAATCCTAATTCTGAACCTAACCCTAACCCTAACCTAAACTCCTAATCCTAAACCTAACCCTAACCCTAATCTTTACTCTAACCTTACCACCAACCAGTATTTGGCCGGGGGGTAATTGCCGTCTGGGGGTAATTGCCCGAATACACATGTATTACCTGGGCGTAATTTATCAAAATATAAAAGATAAATGTATTTTTTTTTTCATTTTTATATTTTATATGAAGAGTTTGTTCGCAAAAACCGCCATTTTTGAAGATTTTTAAGTACGGTCTCTGTCATGAAGGACAAAATAATGCATTCTAAATGATATATCGGTAACTACATACAAAGGTACATTTTTGAAGTTATGGTCAAAAGAAGCAAAACCTTTTTTTTAATTATCATTTTCTTTTTTTTTTCTTGACCTTGAATCGCAAATATCTCGAACCATTTGGAAAATATGGACTTATCAGTTTTTGCAAACAAACTCTTCATACTAAATAATGTGCGTCAAATCATAAATATTGCTCTAATTTAGAAAATAAAGCTAATGGCATCCTACTTTTGGTAACATTATTCCTTGTAGCATTCCTAACAAATGCATTTCAAAAAAAAAATCTGGTATCAAAGTTAATTTCAAATTGTATTCTATTGTTTTAAAAATTGCTAATGTGTTTCTTTTTTCGACCTTTTTCTTTCGTTTTGTTCCACAAAATCTATGACAGAACCTATTTTAAGCATGATTATGCTAAAATTAATTGATTTCAGCCATTTAACTTGGAAATAATCGTATCTTTTTGAAAAAAAAAAAACGTGAGGAAACTCTATTTGCATTGAGTCTGTTCACAAAATCACGATTTTGACCCATTTTCAGTCTGACAAGCATGTATAAAAGGTCGTGCAGCGTCGTAACGGCATGTCCGATTTTGGCGAAAATGGTGTCATAAGATGTGCAAGACTTAAAAAGTAAAACGTCAGCGAGCGGCGCGGTCAAAAAATTCGCGCGGCAGAATGATCACGGAAAATGTCGAGGGGGAATTCAACCTCCCCCCCCCCACCGGTCCTTTTAGGGTTAAGTCGTAGCCCTTCTGCATTATTCGTTGTACCCCATTTACACTTTTCTTATATCGTTGTAAATCCAACAGAGAAAAAATACCTTGTAGACGACATAGTATATGTGTGTAATACTTATCTGTACGTTATCAGTAATATGTGAACATGGACAATCAGAGAAAATAAATAATATCAAATCAAATCAAATCAAATCAAATCAAACCAAAATGCAGATCTAATCAAAACAACTATGTTTTTACTGAGCTTGTCATCTCAAATCTCTGATTCACGTAGTTCTGCCAAAGTTTGAAGTGAAGGTGACCCCTAAAACAGGATATATCTTTGCCCGTGAGCCATCGCCTCTGCTGTTCACAGTATGTGCCATGTGAGTATTTCCTCAGTTCTCTTCATGATTGCCATGTCATGGAATGTGTCAATTAATTTACTTCCTATCGCCATGCGGTTGTGGATCATTCTGTTGATTTATTGCAGTTTTTAGCCAATTTTGACATTGACTTGCACTCTCTTTCAGCTGATTGACAATCTTAAGTGATCAAATGTTTGAAGTACCTGGGCACAATTAATATATTGGAATAGAAAACAAACAAACAATTAAAGAAAGCTACTACATCTTGTATTTTGGGTCAAAAGTTTATTGTCTAGTATTATAAAGGCACAATATATATTATACAGCGTGTCCCAGAAAAAAAAACGAAACCGGGTTTCCATGCAACTTTTTACTATCGAAATCATGCATTTTCTCTATGAGATATACATCAATGGAAAGATAAACTCTTCTTCTTTCGTTTGATGTACAACTTAATGTTCATTGTTCATGCATGACTGAGTTAGAACAATGGAAAGTGGTGCTATCAAATTTTCATTTGCACGCGCAAATGGTGACTTTAAGTGAATTTTTCAGACTTATAACGTAACGTTTTCGAAAAACAAAGTTCATAACCCAAATATTCATATTTTCTTCTTTCATATGAGACCTTACGCGTCAAATATGAATGACGCATGCCTGAGAAAAATCTGTATGAAAGCATGCTTCATTTCTACCAATTCTACGAATAAGCGAAAAAACAAGCATTCAGCTCTCCCGTCTTAGCATTAGACAATGGGCTCATCTGCACTATTGAATTCACATAAAACAACCGCAGTGCTACAGTGCAATGTCGTTGGGGGGGGGGGGGTATTTAGAGAGGAACGGACAGCCCGTTGTTGTCAGTTATTTAGAATAAGCTATGAGACGTAATCATTTGTGACCCTGCTCCTCAAAACAAACAAAAAGTCGCCAGACATTTTTTAGTTAAGACTAAGTTCTCAAAGAGCAGACTTTAAGCTTTAAAATTATGTATAACTCAAATCAAATGGACTCTCCTAACCTATCTAAATATTGGAAAGAAAGTACAAACTCAGGAAAAGTGTGAACTGAGAAAAGAGACTCTGAAGTACAGTGTCTATCCAAGCGCTTAATCTTTACCAAACCGTGCTGGCTGTGCGATGAATGGGACAAAAAACAGGAAGTAAACCACCAGAGTAACAACAATGAAGAGATTATCAGATTAAACTGAAATTAAGCATGCCTCATTAACACATTCTGTCCATAATCAATGCCAACTTTCAAAGCAGTAGCGCTATCATTGCAAAAGTTATTAGAGTTGAAAGTGAAGAGTGTGGACAAGGTTTTTCAGAAATGAAAAAGGGATTCGAAAGACCCACCTAATCACACTATTCTACCAAAAATGTTCGAGATAAACTGCTAAAAAAACACACTTTCCTGCCCGTTTTATGATACCAAATTTTAGCATAATGTAAAAGAAGACCCGTTCTTTCAGAAAATATGAAAAAGTCAAGTTCGGCTAGGCTGACCCATTTCACTTATTTTCAGTCCTCATGCAAAATCAGTGTGTGCGACTTTACGTTCGTTTTGAGGTGCACGGTCACATTTATAATAATTGAAGACTAATATCGCGAGTATTCTCAGGCTGCACGCAGTCTAATTACTGCGGGAAATCAACATTACAACAATGATACACAAGGAAAAAGAATGGATATTAAAGATATGATTCTATCTTATGCAAAAGATCGCTGGAAAAGTCTGAAAAATTCATTCAAAGTTGCCATTTGCTCGTGCAAATGAAATTTTAGTTGCACCACTGTCTATTGTTCTAACTCATTCATGCATGAATTATGAACAACGTGTTGTGCATGGAATGAAAGAAGAGAAGTGTATCTTTCAGTCCATGTTCAACTCATAAAGCAAGTATGTGATTATGATCGCAAAGAATTGCAATGAAACTCGGTTTCGTTTTTTGTGGGACACGATGTGATATATACAGTTATATATACAATTTATTTATGTATATTATAATATGGGCATACATAATGAGTGGTTTAAAGATAAAATGCCTGTCTAGACATGTGATCAGGGTCTTAGGTGAGAATCCTGCCACAGTACAATGGGATCAGTGTAGACATTATGTCCATGATTGTTATCATGGATGCTGCTGAAACACTAATTCTGTTTTTACATACGTCAATGTACGGTAATTTGGCAAGGCAATCAGTTGCAAAAAAGCAAGACTTTCAACAATTTATATTGGTTCATATAGTACATTCTGGAAATCATCCGAGGGTCTCCTTTATAATCATGCCAAAGCATTTTTTGAGGGGGATTAATCCTAAGCAACATGTTCTTAAATCTCCATAATTATATAGATTAATTTATAACATACACGTGTAGCATGCATGATAACAGACATATTTTGTCGTGTATGAATATCGTAATAACATTCAGTCGAACTGCGGTTGAAATAAGTGTTAATGCATTTTCTTTGGACTAACAGGTACACCTATGGACAGCCCGTGAGAGGTAGTAGTGAAGCGACAATCTTGCTGGGACATCATTGGCAACCAGCTACCAGGACTCTAGAAAGGGTAAGTTTGGGTATTGGATCTCTAAGATGACTGGATCAGCAGAAGAGAACTGGGAGCATTTCATGAAGTATTTTTGTCATACATTTTGTCTGACAAACTGTTATTAGTTGCTGAAATCCCTGCGTCTGTTTGGCTGATAGCAAATTTGTCCCACAAATTTGGAAAAGCAGCTCTTCTCCGTACGACCTGTGCTATCTCTCTCTCTCTCTTTCCTGTAATTATATTCTTCCCCCTTGTCTTTTTCCTCGCTTCCTCTCTCATTCTTTCTGTCTTTCTGTATCTCTCCCTTTACATCTATGTCTCCCCCTATCTTTCTGTCTCTAAATCCGTCTGTCTTCACTTTCTGCCTGGATAAGAGGATAAAGTGTCACAAATTTCATGACTTTGTCAGTATTTAAACCTGTGTTTTTCTGCTGAATTCTATTAGTCTTGCATGACGTAAAAGCATTGGTTTGGTGGGATTACAAAATAACTGTCGGTGTATGGATTCCTCCTTGAACCTTCCTTGACATTTCTACCCATAAAAGTGTGATCATAATCACACTAAGAAAAATAAGGTATTACTATCGTATTGTTGTGCATCAGAGATTTCTTATGCACGTTACCTGTAAATAAAACAAAGCATGCAAATACGACTACGATTACGTTTACTATCTTTTTGTCACTTTTGAAACTTGTGCAGCTGCTACCCTCAATGAAAGTCTGATCAACAATGTGTAATGTGTATGGACAAGGCAATTTCTGAAATACTTCGAAACATTCACTCGATCCTTCTTAACAGATTATTTTAGAGGCAGATGCGTCGGGATGTGCTGAATTTAATTATACATTTGGCCGCGGAATGTTGAGAGGGAAGGAAATTAAAGTGGTCTCAAACTTCACGGAGGTAGGAACAGGTAAGATGTTGTGGATAAAGAATCTACATTGAACATAATTAAACAATAGCAAGTCAGAAAGGCATATTTTTCAAAGTGGAATTCATCCTAAATAAATGTATATCTTCACACCTACACACACACACACACACATAAACACACACAGCTTTTAATTATTGAAACAATTCATGTGGAAAGAAATGTAATGGTACTTTGACTTCATAACTTCTATAAGACCTAGTTTGTGACAGGAATGAAGTATCGATTGAAGTTGATATTTTTATTTTTTACATATATATGAAGAAAGACAACATCTGACTTGTGAAGATGTAATTATCTTATTAAATAGTATTTTTAATAACATTGGTTATGAGTTCTTAGTGCCTTTTTAAAGTCATAGAAGCAATGGACCTGTGATGTAGCATCAGAGCTCAATTGCTTTCGATTGTAATGCATATAGAATTAAAGCACGATCAAGTTAAAGTTGCGTAATCGTGCAGAGGGAAATTTAGAAAACATGATCAAAGGGGACACAAAACCCTAACCTGGAATAATGAATCGCACCTATAATCCATGCCAAAAATACAACACAGATGCAAACAGACAAACAAGCATTCACTGCGGCATAAAGAAAAAAAAATCAGATCAATTGCACAAAAATGGACATGTCGTGCTGTTTGAGTTGATAAGTCCATAAGTAGGAACAACAAGGCACAAAACTGTGTCTATATTAGCTCACACATTATATGGGGACGAAGCCACAGCTAGAAGATTGTTTAAAAGCAAAGGAAACTTCTATAGGAACAAAGAAAAAAGTCTTACAAGGTGAAGAAAAAAAAATCATATGTATGAATCATTGAGCATTTTAGTGATGTGGCCATGTACAGGCCTAAAGGCATCAGCGAAGTTTACTAAATCTATATTGCAGAGATCCCTTAGCAAGTCGTACCGGTTATTACATTTGTATTTTATTTTCGACTGATTATTATTCTGACCACAATTTTTGTGTATTATATGCTTATGTTTGTCTCCCTGTGAATTTAGGAGTGTGGATGCAATCACGAACCGTATCCATTCCCCTCAGCCATGAACATTATAAAGTAAAGATCCAGGGACCAGATTTCTTCAAACCAGGATTACCCTACAGGGGGCAGGTAAGGAATCTCTTTAGTTAACTGGTACCTTCAGTTCTTTCTTCCAATATTTTATTTTATGTCTTTGAAATCGCTGATTTGTTGTTATTGTTTTTGGATAGATTTGCTGTTGGTTATGGGAATATAGCAGGCATTATACATATGGTTAGATTTCGTCTGTCACCTAACAATAATCTGACTTTTACCAAAATGTTATTGAAATGTTTCTTCAACAAATGCTTGTGTTATGATGTATTTCATTCACATATAACCAGATGAGCCTAATGACAAAATTATTTCATCCTTATTGGAATTATTGAATTAGAGAGAAGACTTGAGCTTTTCATTGATAAACAGCGTGCCCTTTTGGCATTTGAATTACAAATCTTAACGTCTGCAGCATTTCACATTCTTTTCTACACTGCTGTCCTCACAAAAAGTTGGGATTCTCAGTTGGTTTTAGAATAAGAAGCAAAGCAATTTGTGAAAAATGACGTAAAAGCGTTTAACCTTACGAGTGACTCGTCAGATGTAATTATAAGAGTCATCATATTTCAGTATGCATTTGTATTATATCGACAACATAAAAGTAATCCGTTGGCAATATATCTGAGCAGGGTTTCAGAGCACTAAAGCACTAATATTGCCTCGTATTTTTGATGCCTATTTCCCATTACTTTAGACCTCATTAAAAGTCAGTTAATGACACACTTTTACTGTTTTGTCATTGCTTTTTATCATTCGTTTGCAATGACAGCAGAAAAAAAGAGCAAACGCAAAATTATGAATTGAAAAAAGCATTATCGTAAGGGAGTTAATCAAAAACACACTGTTTTCTGGCCCTATTCTCGTGACCAGCATGTGAACAGGGCTGTGTATGTCTACTATCTAAATTCATTTTTATCTTGATTCAATAATTAACATGCAAGATTACAGGATAAACATTAAAGTTTGCAAATATATAAATTGGCCATTCTTCAGGATGTAATGATTGACGCATTTTGGTTTAAAGCTTGACATAGGAATAACTGTAATGGAAGTTATGTCACGTGATAATTTCTCTTATCTATAAAAAGGTCGTTCTGTCATACCCCGATGGCACCCCAGTTCCGGGTATTGCAGTTCGTGTACAAATAGAGGAGACGAGAAGGCACATCTCAGTTGTCACTCAAACTAACGGCATTGGACGATTCGAGATTAAAGGACCTTCTGACCCACGAATAGTAACCCTGACGTTAAGGGTAATGACCCCTTTCCATAATTCATATAGCAGTATGCATCCCCACCCACATAACGCACCTACATAGTAATACATGCACACACGCACGCACACACACACACACACACACACGTATTGATATGTATAGAGTATAGTGCAATTCAAATCTCGTTAAGAATTGAAATTGAGTGACAGATTGCTTTTGGTAACGTAAGTGATGAATTCTGTGTACATGATATGATTTATAATGTGTGTATGTGTGTGTGTGTGGGGGGGAGGGGGGGGGGGGGTAAAACAAATCCATCTTCCTTAGCTGTTCTTATTTTCCCAATTGGAAGAAACAATCTTGGTATTCCATGTAGATATACAAGACCGCAGCATTCGAAGATGTTATGATGTTGTTTGTTGTTTGCTCATCTCTAGCTGAAATTAATTTTACATGATCTTTATTTATTTATTCATTAAATGTATTTTTCATTTTGGAAAAGGGGGTTTCGTATTGTTACTATAGAAATGCCTTATTTTGTATGTCTTCTGTGAAGATTCAAGGGAGAATTAAGGTTAAGATAAGTATAGGTAGCATACCAACGCTTAAACTGCTAGACCATGTGTAACAAGATAGTTATGCAGTCACTCGGTTCCATTCATTCCTTTGTGCATTCCCAGGCTACTGACGCAGAAGGTGGAAGTTTTTCGATCCCAACGAAATCAGTGAACGCATGGTATTCGACGAGTGGTTCTTTTCTTGATGTTGGAACTTTCGATCAAACAGTCATCAGTGGTCAAGATGTGAATGTCAACCTTACATTTACAAGGCCTACCTCTGAGACAACCTCCAGTATTAAGTTTTTCTACCGGGTTAGTATCCAATCTCTCATTTTTATTCTGTCGTTGACTCTTAGCAATCATTCCACCATTCATTGCATTGCTTGTGTAATTCAGTAGGACTGATTGTGGTAGCGATCGTTTTGTTTACAAATGTGCAAACAACAGAAGATGTGCACTTAGTCTTAATACACCGCAAGAATTTAACCCATGTTTATGCCAAACCTTTGAGAGCAATGAAAGAGGGGCTCTGTTTTAGATATTAATGTGGGAAATTTGAAAACATTAATGTTGACACCTCTGCTGCAGGTTTTGTCACGAGGACGTGTCGTCTCCAGCGGGCAAGAGACATGGACAAATCCGAGTGTGATAAATCCACCTGTAGAGATCCACGAGGAAATACAGAGGGAGGTATCAGCCGCAGGCAGAGAAAAAAGATCTTCTCCTCCATATTTTGGCGGGCGTCGGAGAACAACAGGTATGGTCTGCTGGTAGTTTATATTATTACAGAGTTTTCCCACAAACTTCATGCTGGTGATTTTTTTTTTTTTTTTTTTTTTGTACAAGGCAGGATGTTCCTACACATTGCACTAAATTGTAGAGCCATCGCCCTTTGGATATCTTATGACCACAGACCGGTGTTAGTGGTGCTACCCCTGTTTTTTTTTTTTTTTTTTTTTTTTGATGATCTGATTTCGTTAAGCAATATCACTAGATAAAATAAACTTTTTCCTTTTTTTTGGGGGGGGGGGTTCAATTATATAGGCCTGCATTCTTTTGCTTTGCCTGTTTGTTTTGTTTTTGTTTTTGTTAGTGTGTGTGTTTCTTTTCCTTTTTTTTCTGAGAGAGGTCATTAATCTTTGTCTCAAAGTGATCTGTACCCGAAACATCGATCAATCGATCGATCTTTTTGGGTGAAAGTTTGTATGACCGCTGTTTTGCGTACTCTCAGTGTGAATTTTCATGTGATGTTGCAAAACAACAAAAGGTAAATGTTATATTCATTAATTGATCTATTTCAGAAGTCAGAGCGCCCGTTCTTCTACCCTACCCTTTATTGATCGTCGAGAACTTGGTATTTTCCTTCACTGCCACGGCTGAGATGTCTCCATTAGCCCGTCTTCTTGTCTTTTACATCCGAGGAGACGGTGAAGTAGTCAGCGCCAATGGAGAAATCAAAATAGCTCCTGCATTTCAGAACAAGGTTGGTGTCAACATGCCAGCACGCTATAGCTTTTTAGTCAGTCAAAAATAGATAATAATATCTCCTTCATTCTAAAAACCTTCAATATAACGGACTGTGACAATGCTTGCTACTATGCGTAAACGAACTTGAGAAATTCAGCTGGAAAGGTTTTAACCAGGGAAGTCGAACAGGCATCATCTTCGAATAGGCACTTTAAATCAATGGATGAACGCCATTATGCCTCAATAAAATGAGACACTAAATGCATCGAAACATTGATTCCGATCAAATTCGATATTTCCCCCTTTTTTTTTAGTCAATTCCAATAATCTGCAGTTTCTGTGGCTGTTAGTGTATAACAGGTCTTTCGAAGAGTGAGGGTAGAAGCAGTGGCGGATCTACGGGGGGGGGGGGGGTTGGTTTAACCCCCCCCCCCCCGCCATCCTTTAGCTGCCAAGTAAAAGTTTATGCATAGGAAAACGCCATTATGCCCAGACTTAATCCAGAGTTAATAACCAAACACAATGATAACTCTGGATATTACTGTGTAAAATGTTAACCTATCCACAAAGACGTTATCATGGACTGGTTCTTATGGTCTCCATTGCGTTTAGATGCCATGAAAACAGCACTTGCAGGGGTTCAAGTAGCTACGCGGCTCACAAACATCGCTGCTTAGCGGGGCGAAAAATTATAAGAAACTAACAATATACATTTATATAATTATCAATTGACACTTACATCTACTTATGAGTAAATTCAGTGTATAGATGGTAGCCTCGCGTCCTCGAGTGTGCCCCTTGAAACATACCATGAGTAAACCTTACCTTTTTTCTTTTTCCTGTATGCTTTCTAGTAATATAAGAATAATTTGTATTGCTCGAACAATGTGATCACGTTTAAGCTTTTCATGAATACATTTCATCCTCCCCTCCCCCTGCCGCTGGTTCGCTTTGCTCCCTCGCCGATCTTCTCACACCCTGGTCACATAACTTACCCCAGTATGTTCTAATCATACTCATTCGCGCTGTTTTTTTTTGTTTGTTTGTTTTTTTTTCTTTCCACTGTGATTTTATTCCCTAGAAATATGCTTTAGATGCTCTATAAACGGGTCTAGGAACACTACCCCCTGGAAAACCACTCTCCGGATAACAACCACCCGGATAATTACCCCCCAGGACAATTCCCCCCTAGGGCAACTACCCCCCGGACAACTACCCTCCAAGGGCAATTACCCTCCAGGGTAATTACCCCCTAGGACAACTACCCCCCGGACAACCACCCTCCTAGGGCAATCACCCCCCCAGGGCAATTCCCCCTCAGGAAAACTACCCCCTGGATAACTACCCCTCGGATAACTACCTCTGGATAACTACCCCCTCGGATAACTACCCCCTGGATAACTACCCCCCTGAAAACTACCCCCTGGGTAACTACCCCCCGGAGAACTACCCCCTGGATAACCACCCCCCGGATAATTACCCCTCGGATAATAAACCTCCGGATAATTACCCCCCAGATAATTACCCCCGGATAATTACCCCCGGATAATCACCCCGGATAAATGCCCGCCGGATAAGTACACCCCCCCCCAGATAATTACCACCATGATAATTATCCCCAGGTTAATTACCCCCTCCACCGATAACTAGACCCCAGATAACTTCCACCCGATAACTACCCCCTCCGATAACTTCCCATGGATGATTACCCCGGATAAGTAAGCCTACAACTCCCCCTCCCCTATAACTATCAAGACGAAAATTACCACCAGGACAGTGCACCACGCCAATTACTCCCTGGGTAACTACCTCCCAGGTCATTGCCCCCACCCCCCCCCCAATCTTACTTTTAATAAAAAGAATATCATTACTACAGGAAACGAAATTCTTTGTATTATTTGCCAGGAATCACGGAGATGCCATACTGATACATCATCTTATGAAAACAACATCTTAAGGATTTACGATTTGTATCGTTTGCATTAAGGACGATTTATGTACAAGCTTAACTTCTCCCTGGAAGATAATAAACGGAAAGATGTTAACTCCGCAAATGCCATGGATCGTCAGCAGCACACCAGGGATCACCAGTGTTTCGGCCATTTAAGTGCTGTACACCTCCCCCTGGCTGGCCGGTGCTGCGTTGGGATCCCCTTGACAGCAAACCCATGGCATTTGTATTTTGACTCTATGTTCATAAAAAACGAAGCTGTCCCTTCATATCCTACCCGGTAATCCGGTAAATGTCAATGCCTTTAACCAAAACTATTTTCGCTAAATTTGTATTTTCTTTTACTCTTCCGAAATTTCGGATTTCTCTTGATAGTATAGTTTAAAAGAAGTTTGAATGCCTTTACCATTGAGCTAAAGACATTTTGAAGAAATGTTACACTTCAGAATGAGTTAAACTTTTTGCAATATTTTTTTTAACCACAATCGTCTATCGTTTACCACAACTCTATGTAACACTTCTTTATTTTGAGGAGCTTATATCTCATGCCTCACGTGCCCTGGTTTTAACCCATCATCTTCCTCTTCCCTCTCGCTTTTCTCTGTCCACCGTGAAGGTAGTCTATTCCTGTCATTCATAACTTTTATTATCGAATTAACGAACCTTTGGAATAACGCTAAAATGTGCTTAATAACAAACCCTCTTTCATTTTTGAACTAACGGACATTTAGTTGTATCAGAATCTGTGTGTTTTGTATTAAAGGACTTCGGGACAATGAAACAAACCTTATCTGAATTCACATTATTGTATTACAATAACACAAGTTCCCCTCGGAAACTGTGCGTGATACACGGAGTGAACATTCAATGATGCGTTCGCTCATGCAGAGACGCTTTAAAAAATGCTTGTTCCGCTACGCATTTTCGAATCCGATTCGCATTTCGTTATAAAAGAGCACATTTCTTTTGTTTTTCTTTGTCAGTGGCGCTCAGAAAAGACTTCGTGATAACGAAAATTTTGCTATAACCGTCTTCGTTATAAGCGAATTTTGTACCATAGGAATTTTGGGACAAGAAGTCTTGCTTCGTTATAACGAAATTTCGTTATAACCGTGTTCGTTGTAACGGGAGTGCACTGTGTCTTTATTTGTGTACTTCGTCTCTGTCTTACTTTGCTTTCTTTGCATTGTTTCATCAATTTTGTAACTATTTCACTGTTATACCGTTAACGCTCATTTCAGAATTGCCCTACTGCATTATTGGGCATTAACAACTAGTATGTCAAGGATGTGGGAAGAGATTGTCACCTCTTTGGTATGATCACCGCAGAGCATTACCTCCCTTGACAATTACTCCTTATCAAAATTAGGCTCCAAACAATCACCCCTCTTACAATAACTCTCCCCCAGAAAATTACGTCTCTCATTGTTATTTTCGAACAACGTTTGGTATTTGAATTGAAAAAAAAAACAAAACAAAACAAAAAACCAACATTTTTTCATATCCTCTGCATTTGGTCGAGACCTAACTTCAGGTTTTAAACATCTTTTGGGTGAGATAATTAGAAACCCCTTACGAAGTATTAAAGAACATGTTATTCAAAGAAGGATTCAAGTTTTTTGTGAAAAAAAATACTCTTGAAATGGCCGGGATAAAACAGAGCAGCCCTATAATGTAAAAAGGATTCTGTCAACTACAATTCTCTATAGATCTATTCAAAAAGAGGGTGCAGGACAAAAGACTTCGTTAACAACTAGGGGTGTTTTGTAAAAAAAAAAAGAAATACCGTTAAACTCGTAATATTTTACTCTTTCTAATGAGACTAACTTATATTTGAACTGGATTTCCTCTTAAAGTGTCGAGAAAAATTCATTTGAAAACTAGCATAATTCTACTTGTATGTAAAACAAGCTGTAATTTTACTCTTATGACGATTAGGGCACCGTTTGATAAAAGTTGGCAATTATGACATCTTGTTAGTCTCTAATAATTTCAATAAAACCATGGGTTCTGCTTGATTGATAAGCTCGAGTCACTGACTTGTTACCATGGACGTGATTTGATCGACCTACAACGATTGGCAATTGTGTGGAACTGACAGCTTGTCAGGACTGATAACTTTCATAAAACCGTGCCAGGATCCTATCAGAAATCATGGCTTTATATCGAAGGGTCCCTCGCTAATGTTAAGGGAATATGAATTGCAGTGAAATCAACTCTCCTTTTCTTCAATGTTTATCGTCTAATGTGTTATAACGGTAGAAAATGACAAGCCAAAAAAGTGATGACAGTGTAAGAGAAAGGCGCATCTTCTGATAAAATTATGGTGTTATGAACTTATGGAAAAATTACAATGGGTGGTAACTTTCGGGGGCGGGGAGGGAGGGTTGTCCAGTAGGTAAGTATCAGGAGCCCGTAGGGGGCGGGGGGGGGGGGGGGGGGGTTCGGGATATGGTTATGGGGGGAGGGGGGTAGTAATCCGGGTGGTAGTTATCCTGGGGGTAGTTATGTGTTGGCTCAGTGAGTAGAGCGGCTGCCCTCACAAATTTGGAGTTTATATCCAAAACAATTATTATTATTATTATTATTATTATTATTATTATTATTGTTATTATTATTATTATTATTATTATTATTATTATTATTATTATTATTATTAATTATCCGGGTGGTAGTTATCCTTGGGGTAGTTATCCGGGGGGTAGTTATCCGGGGGGTAGCTATCCGGGTGGAAGTAATCCTGGGGGTAGTTATCCGGGGGGTAGTTACCCAGGGGGTAGTTCTCCGGGGGGTAGATGTCCTAGGGGTAATTGCCCTTGGGGGTAGTTGCCCTAGGAGGGTAGATGACTGGGTGGTAGTTGTCCTAGGGGGTAATGGCCCTTGAGGGTAATTGCCCTAGGAGGGTAGTTGTCCGGGGGTAGTTGCCCTAAGGGGGAATAGACCTGGGGGTAATTATCCGGGTGGTAGTTATCCGGAGGGTAGTTGCCCAGGGGGTAAGTGCCCGGATACGTCTATAAACGCGACTTTGTACTCTGTTTTTACAAGAAGTCCCTACCCTGGGATGGGGGTATCCCCCTTCCCTCGCCGAGGATCTCACACCATCACATGAAAAATAATGTGCCCACGCCTAGATCCCCCCCCCCCCACAAAAAAGAAGAAGAAGAAGAAGAAGAAGAAGAAGAAGAAGTGTTCCGGCGCGCTTAATGGGGCTGCATTCCCCCTAATTTGTGAGCCCCCCCCCCCCCCCCCCACACACACACACAGAAAAAAAAAGATAGAGAAAAAATAAGACATGCAAGTACGCTTGCACTTCCCTCCCTCGCAATACCCAGCTCAGCCCCTGACCCCCCTTGGAAAAAAGCTAAATCCTCCCCTGAGAAGTGGTTACATCGTAACCCCATGTTTAACAGAAATCGCCAAACAGCTTCGCTGCATGGATTTGCAATTTCTGAGAGAAAAATCTCTAACCTTGAAAAATGCACTCCATCTACACATTGTTGATTTGAGATATGAGTATAAATATATACTTATAGAAATATTATGTGATTAAAGTTCATTAAAATGATAACAAAATCTGAAATACTCTTAATCATAATTTCGAGAAAGATTATTGCCATGTGACAAATAATGTGTCTCTATAAATGTTAGGACAAAATTGTGATTATGGATCAATTTGCGCTCAAATCGTTTTTTTTTTTTCAATCAAGTGCAGTTCGTATGATACACATGTACGTACATGATAGTGATGTATAGTAATTGTTCAAAACAGTAAAAAGCGTTTAAATGTCATTACATCAGACACAAAATTCATTCAAATATACAAACAGACAAAATTAAACAGTATGTAATAAAATATTATTATATGAGATCATGAATATGTCGTTAACAATGCAATGTTCACGAGTGAATCATTTTTAAATCTTCCGGCAGGTGTCCGTAGAGTTTGATGAGGGCCGAGAGGTTCGACCAGGGCAACCAGCTTCTGTACGTGTGTCTGCCCAACCGTCCTCACTTTGTGCTGTTGGTGTAGTGGACAAAAGTGTGCATATCATGGCGGGCGACAACCAACTCACAAAAGACAAGGTATATAGAATTACAAGCAGAAACCGAATCCATTCTCTCATTATCTTCCTGCTTGGTGAAGAATACTTTAGGAGGAGAGTAGCCTTAAATGAAACATGACAATGTTAAAGAAAATTTAGCAAACATCAATTTTAGTTCCAAAATCCCAGCGTTACGATTACGGTGCAAATTGAATTAGGCCGTGAGGTCTTTATCTCACGAATATGTTATTTGCTAAGACATGAAACTCCGATAAGTTTCTAAGTTTCGTGAGCTGAATGAAGAAGAAGTGTTTCAACAGTAGTATGTGACCCTATACATGAAAAAAAAAAAGATACAAAACGGACAAACAAACAATCAAACAGAAAGTCGCCAAAAAGGCAGACTCTAAGCTTTCAAATGATGTATAACTCAATTCAGAAAGAATGCACACACTTTGGAAAATGTGAACCTAGAAAAGAGGCTCTGAAGTACAGGGTCTATTCACGCGCTTAATCTTCAACAAGCTGCGCTGGCTGTGCGATGTTGGAACAAGCAACAGGATGTTAACCACTGGAGCAACTACAGTGAAGAGATTATCAGATTTAGCTGAAATTGAGCACACTTTATTAACACACTCCTTTCATGTTAAATGCCAACTTTCAAATAACTAGCATTATTTCGAAACGTATTATATTTATAACTGTAAGAATTTGCAAAGGACTCTCAAGAAATGAAAAGGGGTCTTTACCTGATCCCAAAACAGACTTTCCCATTCACTTGATGATACCCAACTCTAGTATAGTGTAGAAGAAGAAAAAGCTCTTTCAGAAAAAATGAAAAACGTAAAATTGACTAGGTTGACCGGTTTCACCACTTTTAAGTCCTCATGTAAAATCAAGGGGTTCGACTTTATGTTCGTTTTGTGATGCACGGTCACATTATGATGTTTAGTTTATTTCCATAGTGGCAGACATGTTGACTTTTAAATGTTCGCAGTGTTGACATCTGTTCATCAAATTTTCATTATGTGGTTTAATTGATATTACAAATTGTGAAAGCACTTGTGAAAAACAGATGATTATAGACCATGATGGAGTCCTGAAATATAATAATTTTTGATACGATTCTGCCGTTTATCGGTTTGCAGGTATTTACCCCAGTCAACTCCTTCAATGATGTCCAGTTCAGAAGATCAGTGTCATGTCCACGGACTGAGGAGATCACGCTCCCACCAAACTCAAATGCAAGGACAAGGTGGTATAGTAAGCATATCGACAGTTCGGCGAGTTTTGGGGTAAGTTTACCATTATCACAAGGCAATGTCAAACACGTATACAGGTCACAAGTCAGTGCATATTATTTCGTCGGCAAAATATCCTCAGCACGCGTCATCGTACACAAGTAAGAGGTCCGTTGCGCCATGGCAGACCTTACTTTGTATGCTGCTTACAAAACCCTCATTGTTTTGTTTATTAGATCTCTGAGACCATGGCATCCTAAAGAGCCAACATGATGTCAGACACATCTTAACGCAAAATTAGTATGTATCATAGAACTGACTCGTTTTATTTATCATAATAAAAAACTGCCATAAGAGATGATGCGAGGAAGGAATATCAAATTAGGGATCGTAGAGTTTCGGTTGAGACCTAATATTGAGGATTCTAACATTAATTTTGTGTGTGTGTGTGTATGAGATAATGAGAAACTTCTTATGAAATATGAAAGAGCATATAATTCCATGAGCAATTCAACGTTTATTTCATGAAAATTGGTCTTGAAATGGCTGAGATATCCAAAACAGAGCGATTCTAATAAAGTGTTGGACCCACCTTTTATTACGATCGCTTTGTTTTACTCTGTTTTGGATGTTTCAGTCATTCTAACCCGATTTTCATCAAATAAACTTTGAATTCCTCTTGAATCAATATGAATTTTATCATATTCATAGGTGTTTTCTTGGTAGCGCGCAACAAGTTAAAAGCCCAATTCTCATCTCCACCAATACTGTACCATCCCTTTAAGTTGCATAGATGCAGCAAAATAATTAGAAAAACAAAACAAAGAAGAATGGTACAATGATATCATGTGTCCTCCTACATCTTCGATTGTAAGAACATTCTAAGGGCATGGTAGACTATTTTATGCAATATTCTAGTTTTGTCTCGAAGAAAATATGGTTAGATACCCTATTGGCATTCATAATTTATTCTGATACAGTCCTGTGTGATGCAATTTGCATTCCGTTTAAGCCTTCATATTTCTAATAATATCTATGTTCAAAGCAAGGTTTTACATTGTATTATGATTTAAAATAGAAAAAAAACCAAATAAAAAGCTTTTTGCTGATTAAAAAGGGGGTTCAAACTGTTTTTCTCATCGAAAATCATCATATGTTAGATATCTGGGATTGCTCTAAAAGGAAAAAGGGACATTGCTAAACGTTTCTATCCTTTTGCTGAAGGATATATAATTATTATAATATGTGTAATCATCAGAGTTTATCATTGTAGATACTGTTACCTGCACAGTTCTATATATACAGGCAAATCGATCACATAAAATTCTATTAAGTGCCTGGTCCCACAGCATCATTTCTAGCTCAAGTGAGCTATTGCGATCGCTCTTCGTCCGGCGTCCGGCGTGCGTCGTGCGTAAACTTTTACATTTTCATCTTCTTCTTGAGAACCCCTTGACCGATTTTCACCAAACTTGGCAGGTAGCTAGGGGATAGGATCGCGATTTGTTCAAGTGGGCACCATACCCCACCTGGGGGGCCCCAGAAGGGCCCAAACCCCCCAAAATTAAGGAATCTTAACTCTTTATGTGCCATGGTGGAAACCCCCTGTGTGCCACGTTATTCTGAGACACGAAGGTTGTCATGCTTTGAGAAAGAATTCTGTTTTTCCAATTTGTATAACTTCTACAAATTTCTGTTAAGATGGGCGTAATAGTAGGCAAAGTTAAGGAGGAATGCCAAGCTTTGTTTCGATATAAATTGTATGCCGACTCTATTTTCATTTTTTATTTTCGTAGTTTTAATGACCAGTTGCTACATTACTATAAAGGCATGACTTTTGCACATTAAACCGTGACAGAAACATAGAATGTACGAGTAAATCTAGTTGGGAACATTGCTTGATAGTCGATCACCACATAGAATGCAAGCCGTATATGAGAGGAACAAAAGCACGAGAAACGCTTTCATTGTGCCGCGGGATTAGCAGTAATTAGCGGTTTATCGATCGGTCTTGGCGGCTTTGTTTGTTGAGCAGAATATGCGAAGTTGGCACGCCGTCGACTGAGTCGGAGGTGCGAACGTGGCACATAAAGAGTTAAAAAAAATCATCTTCTCCAGAACCAAAAGTGATAGAGCTAAGTTAATACTATGAATTAGTACATTGATGACTGTAGTTTCAAGTTTGTTCATGGAGGAATCATAGGTGCCCCCAGGGGAGGGGGTTTAGAGGGGTCCTAATGGGGCCCAATTTGTACATTTTCATTTTTTTCTTGAAAATGCCAGAATGAATTTTCACCAAAGTTGGCGGGTAGCATCCCTAGGGAGAAAGAATCTCATTTCCATCAAATGGGCACCGTGCCCCACTTTGGGGGCCCCAGGAGGCCTAGATTTGGACCGAAATTGTATTTTTTTATCTTTTTCTTGAAAATCCTATCATTAATCTTCACCAAATTTTTCATGTAGCATCCCAAGGGGGATAGAATCTCAATTCCTTCAAATGGGCACCATGCTCCACCTGGGGGCCCCATGGGACCCCCTCCCCCTCCTGTAAGGAATCTTTACAGATTTTCTCCAGAACTGGAAGTGATTGAGCTAGGTTAATAGAATTAGTTAGTATATTGATGATTGCTGTTTCAGGTTTGTTCATGGGAGAATCAGGGGTGCCCCCCCCCCCCACCCCCTTGGAACCCAAGGAAGCGGGATGGGATGGGGAGGGTCCAAATGCGGACCTAAATTTTCATCTTCTTGCTGAAAACAACATAATGGATTTTCACCAAACTTATCAAGTAGCATTACCAAAGTGTTTGAATGGGCACCATGCTTTCCTTGGGGCCCCAGGGGGTCCAAACCTCCTAATTTAATGAATATCAAATAAGTTTCCAATGTTTCAGGTAAGAGTCTGCAGGAATGCGTGGAAGGTGAACTTGCGGTACTCAGGTGAGCGCGTGACCCCCGGGTCTCTTGTTGTGGAACGAAATCTGACAGATTAAGAGTGATTGGGATGGTATATTGAATGAAGAATCTGGGATTCAATTAACATTTGAAAAAAAAGAAACAAGATTGTCTCTCAGGAACAAATGCTCATGCCTTTAAACTCTCACTGGAGAGCAGGAGCACCGTGGAGAATTCCAGAAAGTTCTTCAGAACGATGATTTTTTTTTCTTTCTTGTAATCCCTTTTCTGATCCAGAAGTTTGAGTATTGATGTATCAAGGTTTGTTTTTCTCAAGGTGAATTTGAAATCGCTGTGTATTTCCTTCAGATGGCTGGAGTTGACGTCATGTCCGACTTTGAGCTAGAGACAAGACCATGCTGGGTAACCATTACAAGATACATACCTTGTAAGTAAACTGAAGTTTCGTTTTTTTTTTTTGTTTTTTTTTTTTGGCAGATGCTGTTATCATTTATCATTTGATCGCTGCTATACATGTTAACACCAGGAACTGTGCTGCAAATCATTCCTGCTATTTAAAGGTCCTATTTACCTTTGGGAACAGTGATTTCAAAATGCATATAAGTAGGTCGGTTGTACTCCCTAAAAAAAATTGAGTGAAAATATTCACTCTTAAAGGAGTGAATAGAAAAAAAAAGTGAATTTCGAGTGAAATGTTCATTTTCACTCATTTTGGAGTGACCTCAGGGATCACTCGAAGATTTTGGAGTGACCCCTGACGTCACTCTTAAACGAGTGAACATGAACATTTTCACTCAAAATTCACTCCGATTTCGCTCTAAAATTCACTCTTCTTTGTATTCACTCCTTCAAGAATGAAAATTTTCACTCGTTTTTTTTTTTTTTTTTTTTAGAGAGTACCAAAAAACATCCCTTCATATTCCATTTTTGATGATAAAGCCTTATATGTAAGAAGATATCTGTATTTTTCCTAGTAGTAAAACTTATCTGTAGACGGTTTAGTCTGGAATCATTTTTATCACAACTATTGAACACATTTTGCAAATCTAACAATACTTAACATCGATTTTACCAATTCAACATTTTCACAGTGGGTGTTTCTTTCCCTTAAACTCACATTTTAGAACTGTTTTAAAGCGCTAAGTCTGTTTTTTTTTTGTTTTTTTTTTTTTGCAAATGGTAAATTACGCCTTTAGGATTGCTAACAAGTTACAGAAAATAACAACAGGAAATGTCCAAGAAAATTATAAATCGAACACTTTAGAACTGTAAAAAGAAGCAATTGACACATTTCCCTCATAGTTATACCCTTAATATCAGAAAATATAAATCAATGTAAGATAATAACATAGACTGCCTCCTCTTTATTCAGTCGTCATTGTCTAACGAAATGGTTATACGGCTTTGACATAAAGAATTATACGTGACAAGTTTTAGAGATATCACCATCTGTGATGATTACATTGGATATTATTATTATTATTATTATCAATATTATTATTATCATTATTTATTTGGCAATCCAACAAACAATACAAGCGGACATAGAATACATACATACATCGTATTACATGTTATAAAGATTGTTGTGATTCCAGGTGCATTCCGCTGGTTGCCAGTGAAGGAAAAGACAAACTTATCACTGAGGCTTGAGGCCTTCCTCAACGACCAGTGCATGCGCCCAGAATCGGCTATATCAATGTAAAACAGTTACAAACATTATCAAATAATATATTATTACACAAAAAGGGCTAATTTCAAATTCAAATACATGTACAACTAATACAATCACTTAATGTGGCCGATGCCCCACCCTGACCTGATAGTGTTTGCTCATCCAGCATAACTAGTGATTATTAAATGAATGAAATACTGATTAAACTCTAGAATGTTCAGGAAGCCAATCATTTTTCACTTTATGTAGTATTTAACGTGGCAAACTGGAATTAACTGTAAAAACTGGCGGTTTGATAAGGTCATTGTATCACGCTGAGTCTTTGTTTTTAAAAACCCCAATCCCACCAGGTTTTTTGAGGGACTTGAAACCATAGGGGGGGGGGGTCCTTTTTGCCCCCGCCCCCTTCAGATCTCGACCGCGCGATCCTCGCGAAAATTCACACTAAGGTAGAGGCCAATGTGATCTACAAGACTGTACAGTTAGATTTTCCCAATTTTAATTTATGTTTTTTTTTAATATCAATTTATGTATGCTAATTTATGCAAAATTATCTTTTTTGCCTATAAATAAAACAGAAAAAAAAAATGCTCCAAGACTTCAATTTCTTAGTGAACATATTTTTTTTCAATATCCTCGACAATAATTCTCAAGCAAAAATTCAGCTTCATATCATAATTATTTCTTATGTATTTTATTGTTTATTTAATTTCTCATACATTTCTCTTTTTTTTCACTGTTTGATTTTGGGTTTTTTTTTTTTCGTCAAAATTTGTCGCAGAAACTTTTTGAAGGCATAATCATGCTAAGATAAATTATCAGCTATTGAAAGTAAAACTATCTATGTTTATATGAATTGATTGCAAAAACACAATTTACATTGGATTTGTACACAAAATCATGTTTTTGAGCAATTTTGGGTCGAGGAAGTTTTTCAAAGGGGCGTGGCTTCAAAACGGTATGCCCGGGAGCAACGAATTTGATCTCAAAAGTTGCGCGATACTTGAAAGAAAAAAGTCATAAAATGTCGTGGGGAGAGCATCACGCGTTGCGGAATAATCACGAAACACGTCGGGATGGAAGGGGGGGATGCCCCCTCTCCCCCTTCCCCCCCCCCCTTCAGATCTCGACCGCGCGATTCTCGCGAAAATTCACACTAAGGTAGAGGCCAATGTGGTCTACAAGGCTGTACAGTTAGATTTTCCAAATTTTAATTTATGTTTTTTATATCAATGTATGTATGCTAATTTATGCAAAAATATTTTTTTTTGCCTATAAATAAAGCAAAAAATGCTGTAAGACTTCTATTTCTTAGTGGACATATTTTTTCAATATCCTCAACAATAATTCTGAAGCAAAAATTCGGCTTCATAATTATTTCTTATGTATTTTATTGTTTATTTAATTTCTCATACATTTCTTTTCTTTTTTACTGTTTAATTCTGGGTGGTTTTTTTCGTCAAAATTTGTCGCAGAAACTTTTTTAAAGCATAATCAGGCTAAAATAAATTATCGGCTAATGAAAGCAGAAATACTTATCTTTATATGAATTGATTGCAGAAACACAATTTACAATGGATTTGTACACAAAATCATGTTTTTGAACAATTTTTGGGTCGAGGAAATTTTTCAAAGGGGCGTGGCTTCAAAAAGGTATGACCAGGGGCGACGAATTTGATCTCAAAAGTTGCGCGATACTTGAAAGAAAAAGTCATAAAATGTCGTGGGAAGAGCATCACGCGTTGCGGAATAATAGGGAGCTTTAGATTTTGACGCGCGGACGTTTGAGCCGACGCTTGCGCTGGACGTTCTCCTCTCCCTGCGTCGTGTGGAAAAGTAGCTTTAGATTACGCTGGGACGCAACGTATAAAAAATAAAATCGCGCCCCCATATGATCAGTGCATGAAGAAGCTCTCTGCGTCGCAAACTGTGCGGACGTGAAAATAGCCCAGTACGCGTAGTAAACAACTCAGGCGACGCAAGCTAAAAATAAATTGACTTTACGCGCGCTACTGCGCAAGCTCACATCAGGTTTTTTTTCCTTTGAACGTCCGCGCGCCGAAAATCTAAAGCTCCCTAATCACGCAAAACGTCGGGAGGGGGTGGGGGAATGCCCCCTCCCCCTTCCCCCTCCCCCTTCCCCCCTCCCCCTGTCCATGTATCAGGCTGATTTTTTTTTTTCTCAACTGACCATATGAGGTTCAGGTATCATTAAGGTTTGTTGCCCTGACTCTATGGGTTCTAGGTATCACTGACATTTTTAACTGACATATGAGGTCGAGATATTACTAAAATTTGTTGTGTTTTTCTGATCATGTCTTTGTCCCAGGTCATTTTCCTGATCCATGTTGGGTATATCCAAGGTTTATGAGCCCGAACATCCAACGTGGGATGCCGGGCCCAGGTGGACCGATGGGAAACGTTGATTTTGTATCGGATTCAGAGCCAATGCGTGTGATGTTCATGATTGATGTACCAGACAGGGTTGAACTGGAACCTGCAGATGAACCCCAACCCTTGGCAGAATTGAGAAACTACTTTCCGGAAACATGGCTGTGGAAGTTATCAAGAATAGGGTTAGTGATTCTCCTCCAGCAGAATTCAAGCAATCTTGTCTCTGATATTAATTTTTTTCCAATACTCTGGACTCTATTCTTTTGTTCATACTTCTCATTTCTGTCATTGTATCTAACATGTGCTTCGCTTTCGATTTCTTCTATCTCCTGGACTTTCTTTGTGCATGCATTGTACTTTGTGTTATCTGCCATTGCACAGTGTATCTGATTTTAATAATTTATACCTCACTCAGGTGATCACGCCGCTCTCTGTAGTTTTTCTATCTTTATATTCTTCCCTACTTCATAAATTGTCATTGTTTCAAATGTAAATGTCAAGTAAGGAATCATCAGCATCAGGGAATAATACCACACAAGCAATGCGTTTTTGTAGATTACTCATATTTCACATTGTCTTAATTTCTTTAACTGCGGTACATGTCAATTTACAATGCATTCTTTCTCTGTTTATGGTTCATTTGTTGCAACGTGGAATATGGAACAGTAAAACAAAACCAAAAAAAAAAAACAAAAAAGTACACACAGAGGATCAATCCTCTATTGAGAGAGCTATACTATTCGTCAATGATTTTCTGTTTAACATTTTGCTCATTGTTCAAGCCCCTAGGTACTACACATTCATTATCTGCATAGCTCTGAAGACAATTTTCTGTTACACATCCCAACATGCAAGGCAAGACCAAGAGTTTGCGTGCGCAACTCCCATGACTGTGGAATGAATTATGATAGAAGTCATGATATCCGTAGATAACTGCAGCAGGCTTCAAATCAAGACTTTAGATGGCGTTCTTGATCCAATTCCGTTAATCATTGACAAGCTGCATAACATCAGCTTTTGAAATGCAGAATAAAATTGTATACATAGTTCAATATGCTCTTTATAAATTGATATTGACCTCACTTCGTTGTTTTGTTTAGGGCAAGTGGTCAGCAGGTTACCAGTGAAGAAATTCCACACACCATAACGGACTGGGTGGCCAGTGCCTTCTGTCTGTCACCCACTCACGGAGTGGGCGTGGCTGACTCAACGTCTATCCGAGCCTTCCAGCCGTTCTTCCTCTCTTACACACTCCCTTACTCAGTCCTGCGGGGAGAGAAAGTTCCTGTCAAAGTATCAATCTTCAACTATCTCACTGGTTGCCTCACTGTGAGTTTTATATTGCACTCCTTGACACCATGAATCCATGTACTAAAGTCTTGGATGGCCATACCCATTGTCTATCCCTACCCCCACCATCGCTCCACCCCCCCCCCCCCCCCCAAAAAAAAAAGAAAAAAAAGAAAAAAAGAGGGATGTGGGCTCAAACAAATCAATTCTCCATTTGCGACTGTCAGTCATTTTAATAGCAATAAATTGCCATGCTTCTTAACTTATATCTGATTTTTTTTTTCCTTCCAAACTGGCCAAATTGTAGATCACCAAGCTTGCTCAGGCATATAGTGTCCCTCAGTATATAAATAGATAATCAAGACTAGATCCATTCAATTGTGACTCTGCATCACAGAACCAACAAAAACTTGCCAGAATGTTATGTGTTTCTTATCTTTTTATTTTTTATTTTTATTTTTTTTTGTAGTAATTTTCTGCAAGAGCAGGCTTGAAGCTTTAAACAACAATGAAGTATAAATCAATTAGAAAGGACTCTCCTAACCTAAAATGAATGCTCCTGACTAAATATCATTATTACTATGTATATTGAAAAGAGAGCATCCATTCTGAAAAAGTGCATACTGAAAAAAGAGGCTATAAGGTATTAGGTCTATTCAAACGCCTGATTATGCCAGGTCGTGCTTGATGTGTAATATAAGACAAAGGAAGGATGTTTAAAAAAATCTATAAATAGAAACAACAGCAGGGAAGAGAATATCTATTGTATTAGCCTGAAATTTAGCATGCTCTATAAGGCAATTCTATTCATTACTAATATCAGTTTTAAAGACGATATGATTATTCTTTCAAAAGTTATCAGAGATCGAAGTGAAGAGTGTGAAATTATTTGGGTCTGGAGAACATTCCTTATCCCACTATTCTGCAAGCAAAGGTAATCTAGAAAACTGCTAAAAACAAAAGTGTCTGTCAGTTTTATATCCCGAAGTTTAGATTAGTTTAGAAGAAATGCTTTTTCTGAAAATTGATTATAATTATACAAAACTCAAAATTGATTATATTGATCCGTTTCACCTATTTGGAGTCCTCATGTTAAATCAGGGAATGAGACACTTTGTTAGTTTTGTGATGCATAGACACATATTCAGTTTCCACACATTTGTGCTGTTCCGCGAATGAAACACAGTAAAATTGAACAATATCCTATGAACGACGTTTAGAACAATTCACCGGAACTCTGATACCAATGATAATTATTTTTGAGGGTGAATGTCGGTATTGGTCTAGGCTTTTTCTACACGTTGTGGTACTTACCTTTCTAAAAACCATCTCTATCTATCGGCCCAGACGAAGTGTCTTTAAAAATGTTGAAATCAAACAGCATATCTTCCTTCATTTCTCTGTGTTCACCAGGTGGAATTGTCCATGACTGAAAGTACTAGCTTTTCTATTGAGACTGGACCCGAATCTCCCGTCATTGAGGTGTGTGGAAGTACCAGTAGAACTGTGGAATATGAACTTATCTTCAGTGAGCTTGGAGATATCCCTATCAGAGGTGAGGAGATTAAGAGACCAATGTCATTTCTCACACACATTTTTCCGGGTATTTTTACCTATCTAGTTTCTGCTAGGGCGAGGAGCGCCGTGCAGCTGAGGTTTTATGACGTAACAAAGGCTTCTATATTGGGAAATCGGGAGACTTTCAGCACACAATGCTACAAGTACTTTGAAAGAAGCAGCATCAGCTCATCTGAAGTTATTAGAGTTGAAATAGAAGAACATGTGAACAAAATGAAAGGGGACTCTATAAGATATTCCTTAACATACTATTTTACCCCCCCCCAAAAAAAAAAAAAGAGTTTGAGAAAAACTGCTGAAACAGATTTCCTGTCCTTTTCATGATACCAAAATTGAGCATAATGTAGAAAAAAAGGATTTGCTCTTTCAGAAAATATGAAAAATTCAAACTTGCCTATGTTGACAAATTTCCGCTTATTTCAGTCCTCACACAAAATCATTGCATGTGACGTTTTGTTGGTTTTGTGATGCATGGTAACATTTGTACAAAAAGAAAAGAAAAAATTAAACACATGAGTTTATAAGCAATTCATTTATAATCGATTCTTAAATTCTTTACAATAATATATTTGTTGTACACAAGAATTTTTTTTCGATACTCTTTCATTTGAATATAGAGATAAAAATGTAAATGCATATATACGCCAAAAAGCTTGAAGGGACTGTACACTACTGGTTGAGGAGGGGGTTCATGTTTTGAACATTCCTAAGTGAGATAATGAGAAACCTCTTATGAAATATGAAAGAGCATGTAATTTTAAGAAGGATTCAACGTTTATTTGATGAAAATTGGTTTTCAAATGGCTGAGATATCCAAAAAAGAGCAATTCTAATAAAGTGTGGGACCAACATTTTATTACGATTGCTTTGTTTTACTTTGTTTTTGGATGTTTCAGTCATTCCATACCCGATTTCTATCAAATAAACTTTGAATTCCTCTTAAAATGGTATATGCTCTGTACTATATCATAAGTGTTTTCTTGGTATCTCGCAAAAAGTTAAAAGCCCAATTCTCATCTCCACCAATACTGTACTTTCCCTTTAAAGAGCTGAAAGTCCCTTAAATAATTCACGACTTTCTTGTCTTATTTTAATACTGTTTGCTTTTAACAAGTAGTACATTTTTATTCTGCTATTGGACTTATTTACTTAAAGAATATTTATCAGTTCATCACCATAATAAAGCAAGAAGACGCATTCAGAGAAACATCCTCGCAGGATTGGAATAGATCAATAAATATTGTTTTTTATGTAACTATGTACTTATAGTCTTGTGGCATCTATCTATTCTTTTCTTTATAAAATGAAAAAAAAATGTGATTATGTTAACATGTGAATCAGATTCATAGGGAAATGTATTACAATCTGATTTTTTTTTTCACAACTTGGAGCTTATTGGATACCACGGTGTGCGTTATTCTTGTCTCTACGAAGCTACCTATTAAAAAAAAAAAAGGTATGTGGCAAACGTCTCTGCAAATAATTTTTGGAAGTGTGGTTGTTAGAATATGGTGGCAAATCGAACAATTCATGTGATTAGGAGGTTTGAAATGCATTTCTCATTACTTTTTGTTTTCAGTTGATGCTGTCGCAAACCGTGATGCTGATGGTAACGGAGACATTGCTCCAGGTAATTACACTTTCCCTGCTGCTGATGCCCTTGAAGACACCATTCTGGTGGAGGTAAGTGATTTCATGGGTTCATACCTTAACATACTGTAACGTAGCTCGTAATGATCATACAAAACATTGGAATACTTTTGATGTATAAGGATCACTGTCTTTTTCAAGTTGTGATTTGTTTTATTTTGAGATTTGCTTTCCAGTAAAAACACTTAATCCATCATTATTTATGTAAAATAGGATTTCTTTTTAGAGACAAAATCATTTAAGTAATAAATCAGGCAGTTAAAATGAGACGTATTCCAAAATATGCTGAATCTATTTCTAGCGTTGTGTTAAAGTATGTTAGTCCAAGAAAATCATTAGTCTATCCGATCCCAGTGTGCGTACTTGACTTGCCAGCTTTTAACATGTGCAGCTTCCTAGATTACCTACAAGATTATTACCTTGATTTTTTTTTTTTTGCCTTGAACCTATTTCATTTCTATGCCTCTAAATTCTTTGACCACATTGCATCTTTGACTTTCAAAACACAAATGAAATACACGTAAAGGCTCAAAATGACAAGTTTATTGAAGTTAAACAGTATTAATTTGGAAAATACTAATATTTTCGACTGTCATCAGTTGGTTATAAAAATCAGGATAGAAAATGACGTAAAAATATGCATTCCATTAGTGCAAATGCATAAGGTTGTCTTCATTAATTCTTTGAACTAAAGCAAGTGAATACAATTATTCATATATCCTAATACTTCTTTCTTTTGTATTTGAAAGCCTGAAGGGGCAGAAAGAGAGGAAACTTTCAGCGAAATGATATGCCCAGATGGTAAGAAATTTGAAATGGCTTGATATTCCTAGGGTTAAAAAATACCATATAATTCATCTTTAATATATATTTTTTCAGACGTGGATAACAGGTAGTGTTGTGTGTGTGTGTGTGTGTTTGTGTATGTCTGCTTGTGTATCTGTGTGTTTTAGGCTGATGGTGTATCATTATGATCAACCCGCGCTTATCCAATAGTTTATCTATCTATTCCTTTATCTGTGTATTTTTTATTAGTTTGATTATTTCCTTGTCTACCAAAATATTTTATTAAACTGAAAGTGTTTTTTAAAGTGCCTTTAACGCAAGTGTAAGTGTAGGGCTTGGATGTAATAGGCCTTCTTACAATCTAACTGTGTCTTTTTTAAATGAGTAGAATCAATGAATAGTATTAGAAAGGGTTTGTGGATGATAGTTATGGAGGCCACTGAAGTGTAACGCAGCCAGTTCAAATTTGCCAGATTATATTATATATAATAGAGCATGAGCATACTTGCCAACTAGTAAGATTTTTTTTTTACGTTAAAAATAGCAAAATCAGATTTTCTGTCAGAGAAATCAGATTTTTTAAAGATATTTAGATTTACCTTTCATGCGTATTTTCTGAAGATTTGACCAAAAGTGAGATTTTTAACTTCAGTTTGCATATAAAATAAGATTTTTACAATCCACGAGTAAGATATTTCATCTTGAAAATGTTGGCAGGTATGCATGAGGCTGAATGCACTATAACAATATAAGCATCGACAAATTCTGAATTTGCCCCGAAGGTCAGTTATAATCAATGAGGCCGCAGGCCGAATTGAATATAACTGCCTGAGGGCAAATTCAGAATTTGGAGGTGCTTGGTACTTGTTATAGTGCAATAAGATGTCATGCACTATGTGTTATAAAATAGCATACATACCCAGGCGAATCATACGAAAGCCTAGATCACTTAAGATTCTACACGTACGTGCATGACGTGTCTAGACAATACCAGTTTCTTTGAACTTGTGACCTGTGTAGACAAAATCCTGAAAATCCAAATTATGTATATATATATATATATATATATATATATATATATATATATATTGTTTTAATTCAAATTCTAGATTTATCTATTCCTCTCTCCATCTCCTTCCTTCGTTCTGTTGACTCTGTTGATTCTGGTAGATGAGGGTGATGAACCATATTCAAAGATGGTGACTCTCGCCCTGCCAGAAGTAATTGTTCCAGGATCTGCACGAGGAAGAATACAAGTTATTGGTGGGTTTGATGCGATATCATTATTAGTGTAATCCTTTATGATTTGTATTCACTCCCCGACTTTTTTTTTACCCTAGCTGAATCGTATCCTCTTTCTCTCCAAATAATAATCATAAATTTAATGATTTATGCAGGCCTACACAAAATATAACTCTGTTTGGATGCAAAACGGTAGGATCGAAAACAAATTAATCCATATGATCGCTTTAACTTGAAATATTCACTTAGTCATCTTCTAGATCACTGTTCGTTTATTTTTTTTTTTCATTTATAAATCATAGCATTTTAGTTAAATGTAGGATCCATACTGTTCATCTTGGTTTCTGTCACTGCATAATGTCGACACAGCTGTATGTTTGGTGATTGTAATCATCATTTTCTGTAATGAAAATATGATTTGTAAACGTATATTTGCCTAAAGATACTTACGGTTACGTTACTAGACAAAATGTTGGTTTTTTTTTTTTTAATTTAGTGTCTTGTCACATGTCTGGCAGTTGGATTTCTGAGGTGGTCATTCAATTCCATAAATAGAATCACTGATTCTATCTTCAAATTGCACTGACTGCTGTGTTCTACTAAACAGTTCTCTATTCCTTGGTTTCATATGTGTTTTGGGGTAAAAAAAAATATGCACAAGTAATGGTCGAACTTACCGTAGTTGCAAAAACAAAAACAAAATCCATAACAATCTAAAACATCCTCGTATGACAAGAGTATAGGCTGTGATCTTTGTATACAGGCGATGTGATTGGACCCGTCATGAGCAACCTCGGACAACTGCTGAGGATGCCCTTCGGCTGCGGGGAGCAGAATATGATCACCATGGCACCCAGCATCTTTGTGATGCATTACCTGACGGACACTAACCAGCTGAGCGATGAGATATCATCAAAGGCCTTGGAGTACATGGAAAGTGGTAATTGTATTTTATTATTTTCTTTGAAGGGAGTGTGTCGAGTATGTCCGTTACGTCGATCTCAATATACTTAAAGTTGGTATGTGTGTAAAGTGTGAACACGTCCCTGCACCAAATTGCAAAACACTAGAATGGCAACGGATAGCAGCACTGCAACGTTGGGCAGTGCTGACTCAGTATCCTGACGGTCTGTTAATTCACAAAAGAGACATTTTCTTGTAATTAAAATAATTCATTTGCAGCATCTATTGTTTGTGCTCGGTCATACTATTACCAGGAGACTCATTGTCTGGACTCTTAGTAGAATAAAAGAAGCAAATGCATTTATACTATATCAGTTGAGGATAAACTGAAATAGATCCTAGAGCGACCGGTTCCTGTGTCCTCATGGTGTATTTGATAATTTCCACATTATTTCCTGTTCCCCAGGTTCTCACTGTGATTTCTTAAGTCTATTTCAGCGTTTTCCTTGCTTTTGAATACAATATTCATTTAGCGCTTAATACAACATGTTTCGAAGCGCTTTACAATGCTAAACAACCAACCAAACAAACATACAAATCAGCTTGGAATAACAAATAATTTACTACAAATGCATACATAATCATTAATTCTGCTCTAAAAATGAATGGGTTTTAAGTTCCTTTTTTTAAGATTTAAGAGGTGGAGGTCTGAATATGAGTAGGGAGAGTGTTCCAAAGAAGGGGGGCACATTAGCAAATGGCGAAAGCACAGTCACCATAACGGTTGTGGGTGCAGGAGCCAAGTTTAAGCTGGGTTGCAAATAATGATCTTAGGTGCATGTGTGTAGGCAGTCTGGGTTTCGATGAGATCAGATATAATACATGTTCATATACAAATGTATATTGAATAATTAGGAAGGACAAAATAATAGAGAAGGGCGTTCCTTGCTACCATGACAAAGTGTGTATTGTGTCTTTTTTTCTTCATTATATCATTCGTGCATAGAATTATATACTTTACATTGTATTCTACTAAACTGTTCTTATCAGATGAATGAACAAAAAATCGACAACTTGTACCGCTTTGAATCATGTCTTTTTTCTTTTTTTTTTCTTTGATAATGGAAATGAATTAACTATCTAATTAAATAAAAAAATGATAATATTAATGAAGACACGGCTGCAGTTATAGGGAATAATCGTACTCCGTAAGTTAGCGGTGATAACCATTGCGTTTATTGTCCCTCCCAAATTTCAGAAGTTATTTGTATTTACGTCGAACCTTGAACATTCTATCACAAAGGCTACCAAAGAGAGCTTAAATACCAACTGCCAGACGGGTCCTACAGTGCCTTTGGGATCAGTGATGGGGTCGGCAGCACCTGGCTCTCAGCATTTGTCCTTAAGTGTTTCAGCTTGGCCAAGGAGTTCATGGAGGTTGATGAAATGAATCTAGGGAGAACCCAGAACTGGCTCCTTCGACACTCCAGAGACGCACAAGGTTGCGTCATCAAGCAGGGCCGAGTAATCCACAAAGAAATGCAGGTAAACCTTTATGCCAAGTACATACGATGTTTTCGTAAAGTTGACATGATGAGTCTTAGATGACATTTTAAAAATGTTCCTATGAATGAAATACAGTCAAGACCATGTTTGGCCATGCTTGCAATCTACTGCAATTTAGTATAATAACTTCCCAAGTTTTCTTATCAACTGCCTATATGGTGCTTCCCGAAATTTCCGCTTCAAGTTCTGTCACTGAATGATGCCAGTTGATTGCACTTTCTTATGTATACTGAGTGTTTGCATGGGAATACGTCTCGAAGAGCACAAAAGGAATGTAGACATAATGAACGAAGCAAAAGTGATGCCCATTAAAGATCTCCTGAGAAAGAATTGGCTCGAATTGTCTGGTCATATATGCAGATAAGATATAGACGAAATAGTTAAGACTGTGCGGGAATTGAAAACTAATAAGAGTCCTGGTTTTGATGACATCGATTGTTTGGTTGTAAAGAAGTCAATACATTATTTTGTAACACCATTGTGTCATATATTTAATTTTTCTATAGAAAAGGGTGTATTTCCAGATAATCTAAAAGTAGCTAAAGTTATGCCAATATATAAAAAAGGAGAGAAGAGTGTTTTATCAAATTATAGACCAATTTCTATTCTCTCTGTGTTTTCTAAAATATTTGAGAAACTTGTTCATACACGTCTTATGTCTTATCTTTCCCAAAATAATATATCATTCAACAAACAATTTGGATTTCGACAAAAATACTCCACTTATATGGCATTATTAGACTTTATTGACAAAATAACAACTTCTATTGAGAACAAAAATTTGTTAGTAGGACTTTTCTTTGATTTGTCGAAGGCTTTTGATTGCATTGACCACACCATATTGTTGAGTAAACTGCAGTTTTATGGTATAAGAGGTACAGCCTTCAATTGGCTTAAGAGTTATCTTTTAAATCGTGAGCAGTATGTAACATGTAATGGTTTTTCTTCTCCCCGTGTGAATGTAGATATTGGTGTACCTCAGGGGTCGGTTTTAGGTCCATTACTTTTTATTCTTTATATAAATGACTTACAGTATGCTAGCAAATATTTGGAGTTGATCTCATATGCAGATGATACTAGTTTTTTTTTATTTCATGTAAAGATACACAAAGTATCAGTGCAATCTTAAATTGTGAATTAGAGAAAGTTAATCAGTGGTTCATAGCCAATAAATTGAAATTAAATGCAGACAAAACATCATGCATGATATTTAGACCAAGAAATAAAGTAGTAAATACTGATGATTTTGATGTTAAGATTGCTGATTTTAAAATTCCAGTTGTTCGTTCTACCAAATTTCTTGGAGTTATCATTGATGATCATTTAACATGGAGATATCATGTCAATGAAGTATGCTGTAAAGTCTCCAGAGCAATAGGTGCAATCAATAGTATACGTGCAATTATGCCCTTTGAAATTTTAAAGTTATATCACACTTTGATTATGCCTCATTTATCTTACTGTAACATAGTTTGGGGAAATTGTGCAAAGTATCTTTTAAAGCGTATTTTTGTTTTACAAAAGCGTGCAATCCGTATGATAAGTAATAGGCCATTTTTAAGCCACACAGGTCTTTTATTCAAAGAACATAAATTATTGACGATTTTTGATATGAATAAATTCTTTCTCGCTGTCTTCATGTACTCATATATGAATAACATTTTGCCAAGGTTTCTTGATACTTCTTTTATTCAAAACAAGAATAAATATAATACTAGACAGGTTGATAGATTGTATATCCCAAATTTTAAGTACTGTATTTCAAGATACACTTTCAAATATATGGAACCTGTTTTATGGAATGATTTACCAAATGCAATAAAGTTGTGTAATAGACTTTCAATATTTAAAAGAAGTTATAAATTCTTTCTTGTTCATAAAGATATTAGATAAATTTCAAGTTTTATTCATTGTATAAGCACCACACTTTGATGACTCCTGCCTTCTTATATGTATAGTGTTCTCTCTGTTGTATAGTTTTCTGTTGTTATTGCATAAATGTAATCTATTTTACCTGTAATATTTGGGATCAGCCGTAGAAAGACCAATGGTCTATGTTGATCCCCCCACAAACTGAAATGATTGCTTTATGTTGTGTTTGTCTGTTGTGTAATTGTAATAGGTTCAACATTTCCTCTTTTGTTCCAATGTTATACTGTGTATGTATCGTTCCTAGTATCCTTTGTATTAATGTTTTTTATCAGGATGTGGAAATAAATGAAATGAAATGAAATTAATAAGAGAGTGATAAAGATATCAGAAGAGTGTTCGAGATGGAAGTAGAAGGCAACAGCAAACGTGGAGGACTAAAATAGAGGTGATCCGTCACAATAGACTCCGACCCACGCTGGCTTGATATGGGCAGGCGAGCTTGCAATGACAGATTTCGATCGAAGCACATTTCGTAATCTAATAGATTAGAAATCAGGCTAAAATTTAACCCGCTACCTGGACAGAACCACACCGGTGAAAGATATGTGAAAGTGTGTAATTGCCCTCTCTGTTTGTAGTTTGAATCCATTCTTTCATAATACTTCTTCTCCCATCCCAGGGATCCGTCTCCAGCCCCGTTACCATGACAGCGTTTGTGACAGTCGCCATGCTGGAATCTGGAGCATACCCTGATGTGAGTTGTTCGTTTGAATTGGTATATCCCCACCTCAAGTTATCAAACAATGGGGGTTGACATTAGTTCACCTGTGCTAACATCACTGCTAACATGCGTTAATACGGTGACCTATTTGTATACTGCTTTGATCCAAACCACATCCAGGTAATGTATTAGTGTGAGTCTGTTTCACACCATTTGAGATTTGTGCCAGATCTGTGTTGCACTATAAATGCAAAACATATGTATTTTTTTAATGGTATATATATATATATATATGTATATATATATATATATATATATATGTATATATATATATATATATTTCTATTTATGATAGTCAACCTGTAGCAAGTATCTTAATTATATATTTTTATCAATGTTTAAATGCTAAATTTTACTAAGAGACAGACGATATCGTTTCGTGTATTGTAATGTATTTTTTATCATTTATTTATTTCGTCCTTTTACCTCATGTAGGATCAAGATGTGATTCTTGGGCTGGACTGTATGGAATATTGGCTAAACACCACAGTTCCTTTTGACATGAACACCTATGCGCTGGCTTTGACCAGCTATGCTTTTGGCTTGGGCAACTACTTCTCCAGCCAGTCTCGAGCTCTAAGCCTCCTTAACGACAGAGCACAAGAAGAAAGTAAGCCCCTTTTTGTCACAAATTTATCACTTCAAGAAAACCTTGTGTGTCCCAGTAATGCTACCGCCTGCTATTGTTCTTTTTCTTTTCATCCGACCCATAATTGCATAAGCTCTCAATATATCCAAGAGCAGTAAGATTGGAGAAATTATGTTCACATTGCGAACTGCTATTTAAAACATGCATACAACACATTTCTTTCATTTGATGTCTATCTTATCATCATTATTTTTATCACATGTCTATTATTTCACGTGTTAGCTCGAAAAATACTCTTGCATTTGAGCCATGTCCTCACCCTATGCCACTTTTCATTTTACCTGCAGAGTGGATGAGATCCTACTGATTTCTATTTCATAGCTATCGCCAATCCATAAATCGCCTACGAAGATGAAAATGTTGTACCAAATATAACTTTTTTTTTTTCTGTCCTCATTTGAAAAAAAAACAAAAAAAACAAAAAAAAAAACGTATATTGTTATTTGGTCCGTTTTGATAAGCAGCAGACTGTTTGAGACAATTCGTCAAGTATCATCTTTCCTTTCTCGAAATGAAGATAAACAGAGACATACGTCATTTAGACTAACCTCATGATGATTGGGAGGATGGCCTGAGGGCCAAAATCAATTAGATGGCTCTTTTCAGACCCGGGTTGCCCAACCTGGTGCACCCTTAACCGTCCAGTGTATGTTATGATTTTCTGGAAAAAAAAATGATATTGATATAATAACAATAGTAGTAATAACAATAATAATGATATTAATGATAATAATAATATCAATAATACAAAGGATAATGAATAAAATTGACCTACGCAAAATAAGTACAAGTACCAAGATTTTGTAATTAATTATTTGAAGAATATTCAGGCATGTTTCAATCATTTATATTTTCCTTTTTAAATTCTAACTTTATGTTCGAAGATGGGTTACGTTTCTGGAGCAGTGGTGATGCTGTCGAGAAAGAAGAGAGCTTGTGCATTCACCACTGCCATGCCGACTCCTCCGGTGTAGAGATAACTGCTTACGTTCTGCTGGCCCACCTCCACCAGAATCAGCCATTTGACGTGATCTTTGATGACGTTTTGCCGATAGTCCGCTGGCTGAATGCCCAACGAAACGCTCTCGGTGGTTTCTCGTCGACGCAGGTTAGACGTTTAGCGATGTTTTCAAGTTTTCTAAATGAAAATCAATTCCCTTTCCCACAGCACAGATATGAAGACTTGCATCACAAGTCGTAGTTGCAAATTATGAAATTATATAAAACAAAATGACGACAATAGCAGAAGAGGAAATAGTCATAACAATAACGGTGATAACATATTTAACAACTAAAGTAGTAGCAATATTTACTATAAATAGAGTAATGGTAATCATTATTATTTACTTTTTTGTCATTGTTATTGACATAATGATCATTAAAGAAAGGGTGATGATCGTACTGAAGATGACAGTAGCGGTGAAAACACTTTGTTTAACATTGTGTAAACACGTATTGTAAGCATAATTTCCATTCCTTGGTCGCTTTAATGGTATTGAAACATTTTCAGGACACCGTCCTTGGATTGCAAGCAGTGGCTCAGTTTGCAGAGAGAGTGTATGGCCCTGATTCGTCGTTAGATCTGGAAATTGGCGTTCAAGCCTTTAGGTCGGGCTCCCGTGATCTCACGGAGGAGTTCTTTTTCGACATCGATAACAGCAACCACCTCGTGCTGCAGCGTGAAGACCTGCGGGAGGTTCCGGCAGATCTTTGGATCTCTTCAAGGGGAAGTGGGTGTGCTCTGTTCCAGGTGGGTCTACTGGACGTCTATTAATCCTTATTATTCCAGAGACCCTTGATCATATAGAACAGAAACAGATATTATTGTTTTATAATTTTTCCCCAAATCAAGGTATATGAGATGTAATCTCTTGAAAACAAACGACGTAATTGAATTATATAATTATGATGATTTTGATATCTTTCTCGAGTCAATGCCAGGATAATTTATCAAAGATTGTTACAAGCTTATACCACGAGTCATAAACTTGAAGTATCATTGCTTGATTTATGTTATGATTGCAAACTTTAAGTGAAAACAAGCATGTGTAACGAAATAATAAACAGAATTACACAAATGCAACTTCTCAGTTATTTTCATTTTCTGTTTCAAATACCTTAGCATGTCATTCTTTACATTTATTGACAACTGTAATATAAGGCAGTAAAATAGACTTTCAAAAGCAAAACAAAAAGCAAAATAAAACAAAGCAACAGCAATTGAGAAGATTCAGAAAGTAAGAAGAATACTTTTATGTTTTTCCTTGGTTTATTTCGAGCAGGCTGAGTTACGCTATAATGTTCCAGTGGTTCCTCCGCAACGCCCACTATTCAACATTAGTGTGACAATCGGTGAATGGAATGGCAGATCCCAAAGTGACAGTACAACATGTGGTGACAGAACTGTGCATGTCTGTGTCAGGTTAGTTTATATAATTGTTCGCTTTAAGTCCTTTAATCCCTTCAATTGAAATTTTGGATAAAAAGAAGTGTGTTAAAATCAGACGTTGAGAACAGGAAAATAATTTTACACCTCTTGACAATAGAAGGTACTCTTCTAGCAACCTCCGCGATAATCAATCAAGCTGTTTAGCGCCAGCGGTCCACGCTCGACCCATCAGTAAAGTCTGCATGCCACGCACTGACCAATAAGATCACTCCGTCGTGGCTTTTTGAGCCCGCGACGTTTCATGACTTCTTTCTTTTTTTAAAGTCTTGCCAAACTTTTGAGATCTTCGCGACGTCCGGGTATGCAGTTCTGAAGTTACGCAATATTTTGTAAGTTCATGTACGATCAAAAATTGCTGAAAAAACGTGATTTCGTGTACAGATAAAATGCCATTCCGTTTCCAGCCAACATTTATAAATGTGACATGGAATTTTAGTTAAGGGCAGATTCTTAAAGAGCAGACTCTGAGCTTTAAAATGATGTATAACTCAAATCAAATTGATTCCCCTAATTTATCTAAATATTGGAAAGAAAGCCCATACTCTTGAAAAGTGTGAAATGAGAAAAGAGGTTCTGAAGTACAGAGTCTATTCAAGCGTTTAATCTTTACTTAGCCGTGCTACCTGTGCAATGAAAGGGACAAAACATAGGATGTATACCATCCGAGCAACAACAATGAATAAATTATCAGATTTATAAAGCTGAAATTGAGCATTTTTTATAAACACATTCTGTCCATGATTAATGCAAACTTACAATTCAATAGAGTTACACGTTCAAAAGTTAATAGACTTGAAAGTGAAGAATGTGTAAAGGAAATTAAGAAATGAAAAGAGGACCCTAAGACATACTTGATCATTCTATCCTCCCCACCCACCCCCACCCCCAAAACAAAGTTTGTAAAAAAACTGCTGAAAACACCCTTTCCCATTCACGTTAAGATCCAAAATCAAAGAATAATGCAAAGGAAGGAAAGCTCTTTCAGAAAATATGAAATAGTCAAAATTGACTCTGTTGACCCATTTCACTTTTTTTTTTGAGTCGTCACATTCAATCAAGGGGTGCGACTTTTGGTTTGTTTTGTGACGCATGGTCATAAATGCACCATTATATTTACATTTACTCTTTAACATCAATTGATTTCATGGCGTTCATGCTCGCAAAGTGTCGCCGACGATTTTCATCGGGAAAAAAAAATCATTAAAAAATAGTCGAAAACAATAATATACAGTAAAAAAAAAATGTGAAGACAGTAAGGACAGACTGTTTATTCAATGGAAATAAAAATAAAATTGAATTGAATTGAATTGAAAAAATACATAAGTAAAAAAAAAAAAAAAACGATGCCACCATTTCTATTTGATGTAGGCACTACATTTAATAAGAATCCTTAAAAGAATATGTAGACCAAAATTTAGTAGTTTTTGACCTAATTTTCAAATAAATAGCCACATTTTTGTTTATAAAAAAAAAAAAAAAAAAAAAAAAAAAAACTCAGGTAAGGATTTTTTTTTTTACAAATAAATTTGAGTAATTGCATAATAATTTCCAATTCTGTATGGTAGATTACACTGTGGGAGACTCGCTTGCCAATTTTATTTGCGATTACGTGACCAACGACCCAAAAGCATAGAGGAGGGAGGAATTGACCCCCTTCCTCCTCCCCCCCCCCCCCCTGGTCTTGCTAGGCATCAATTCGTGTATACACTTGTCGCCCAGTCTTATCTAGGGTTTAAAAAAAAATGCCTGGTGACTTTTATGCGCTCCTGCATGACAAACATGAATATGACACTCCACCCGTTTCAGTTCAAGTGAAGCCTTTAAATACTCAAACGGTTAGGTCAAGGTTAACGGATTACTCGTGGGCATTGCACGACTAGACCAACGAAATAATCCAGCATTCTTCTTGTCCTCTTCCTTTTTGATATCTACTCATCTCTCTCTCCACTCTCTCCCCCCCCCCCTCTCTCTCTCTCTCTCTCTCTCTCTCTTTCTATCCCATCTGACAGGTACACAGGGAATGAGGTTGAGACTGGTATGGCTGTCATGGAGGTTAAAATGGTGTCTGGGTTCATCCCCCACGAAGATTCTTTGGAAACTTTCCGCGACAGACATGGTGCTGCCATTGGTTTGAAGCGCATTGACAAGTATGCCAACGGAAAACCACTGACCCTCTATTTTGATTCAGTAAGTTATAACTCCCAAACCGTGCCATAGAGTTTCTCCTTCTTTGTTTGCTTCTAAAGTTGGTTTTGTTATTTTGTGTTTGTTTGCATTTGTCACCGATGTAATAATAACTACTGTATTTTGAAAGCTTGCAACAGTTGATATGTAATTACCATAAACCTTCGAACTTGTTAGCATAATCACATTTTTGTCCTATCAATGAGGAGGAGGAGAAGAAGAAGAAGAAGAAGCACAAGAAAGTTTGTGGAATTGTTGATAGGTAGATTAGGCACCTTTTTTTTTTCGTGGTGACTGTTTTTGTATTCCATATTTGAATATCATGACATCAATAATATGTTTTTAAAATGCGGCACGTTGACTGTAGCCTGCTGCATGGGCAGAGAGGCAGGAAAGAAATATGTTCACTGGGACAGAATGTCCTTAAACAAGACAAATTTGTTTCAAAAATCTGACCTTCTTGTCTTGCGAGTTTAAACAAAAAGACAGTAGCTACATTTTCTTTGATTTCGCAATTATAGGTATAATCAGTGTTCATCATTTACATATCCTTAAGTTAGCTTATATGATTATTATGATGATATCCTTGAGTATTTTTCTTTAGTACAATGATAAGATTATAATGACATTTGATCTGCACGTTAATATAGCCAATCAGGGCATGAGACTGTCTAAACTCTCATGCCTTCCTCTCCATTGTATGTTTTCACATTACATTCTGTAGGGATGATACTTTCGACAAAATGTTTGGTCTACTTTGCCAATGTGATTGTATAACTGCATTTCAATTCTTACTTAAGAAATGTGATGTTAAAACTCTTTCCGACATCTTAACATTATATTACCCAGTTTGACAGCATAGATCGCTGCGTGCCCATCAAAGTGAAACAGGAAATGGTCGTGAAAGATGCCAAATCATCGGTCATCAAAGTCTATGACTACTACAAGCCAGGTAAGCTATACTTTCAAGGAGAAATTGAATGATGTTTTGAATCGTTGTACCAGTAAAGTCCATTATTTCGAAATATGTACGGTTAAATATGCTGAAACACAGCAACAAAAGAACCAATATTAAAGAAAATATGAAATATAGCTTGAGCTAATCCACGTAATTTAACTAACTAGTTATCAGAGACAATAGGGCTTGAATCGCGTCTTTGCTGTTTACATGCAAAGTACCGAGGATTTCGGTTTAGTTTCGGTTTTATTATCTTGTCCAACAGTCATTTTATATTTTCAAGCTTCTATTTGTCATCATGAATTTAAAATCATAACTGTAGTATTCGATTTTCTTGTGGAGTTTAGAGAGTGATTTATTCTTCTATTTTCTTTGTCGATTCGGGAAGCATAAATACTTCAGTTTCTAGAAGAGCTAGTGTCGGTAGTTTTCCTAAGCTGCGTCTTGTATGAAATCAGAATGAAATTCCGAAATCTCAAATGTTGACGTGTAAAGCTATATTCTGGTTTAATCTTAGATAATACAACATTAATTATTGTTGATGTTTTGGCATTGTCACAGAACATGCCAAAAACACCCGAGACGATAGATTGTGAAAGCGAATGAGGTTTATGTGGGGCATTTATAACATCAGTGTTCAGAAATTTCTTATCATTTTTGTCTTTCAGTCAATTGTAAGTAATATGTGATGAATCGAGGCTAAAATGTTGTTTCCTTTCTATATTGTTTTTGTCCTTCAGACCTCGTCAGCTTTGAGAACTACCATCCCTGTGAACTGGCGAACGAGTTATAAAGATGATCTGGAACCGTAGGACACTCGTGCATGAAAATGATAGACAAAATGGTCACTATGATTTTCTGGCAGAGACAAAAGCTTAAATGCATCACAAGTGAGGCATTACTGAACAAAGGCCTACATATTTTGTACTTGAATTTAGTAATTTCAGGAGGGATGCTGAATTACACATGCACGTGACTGCATTTTAGTCGTCCCTAATGGAATGAAGTCACACCTTTTCTTGCAAAGCAATGAATTGTAGCTCTCAGTGTGATGTTGTACAAAGAAAATGGTTTGCTGCTATGTTCACAGACTTCATAACATTTTGAAGACCACAATTCATTATGACAAAAATATTGTTGTTGATGTAATGATTTGATATTGCCAAAACTGAGAAATAGCGACCAAGGTTAGCCGTAGCTTTAAAATAACAAAGAAAAAACAACAACATTAGGTTTTTAATTCGAACAGAGTTAAGCAATAATTTTTACCTTTGTGTTAAGCACAGTAAAATAAGATGACATTCAGAAACACCTGGTAAAAATTAAAGTCGTAGACACAGTACTTCTATGTTTTCTGTTTGTTGTAATGGAAACCTTTTCCAAGGTGTTTTATTCTGTAAAAAAAAAAGAGAAAAAAAAAACTTGTCATCATGAAAGAATAGTCATCAAGAAAAAAAAAAAAACGACACTAATTGCCTGATTTCTTTTCTTCTAGTGGATGGCACAAATTCCTTTTGATCAGGGAGTTGATCACCAGTCCTCCCTGTTTTGATATTACAGGCAGCAAACGCCATCATTTTTTTTTTCATACGAAATCATGACCATTAAAGGTACCGTTAGTTTCCCAGAATTTATTTGCCATTTGCAATCCAGGCTTTTCTTGGACACCCAAAATGTCCTCTAGAATATATGCAACTTGAAAGATATACAAAACCATGATCTTGCCTTTGAAGATTTGGTTCTTTCTTTTTATACTAATCTGTGGATTTTTCTTGTTGAATGCTTGAATTAGAACATGATGAATCTCCAAGCATTGGAGGATTATAATGATATATGCTATTCGTTTTAATACACTATAAACTGTTATAAATATCATCTTGTACATTACGAGTATGCTGTTGAGAATGAGTCAGATTGAATTTGTCGTCACTGTTGAAGTATTTTGACGCAGTACATAGATAGGTACGACACCCGTCAGTTGTTGGAGAAAGGTTAGATTGTTATTTCTTTCTTGTTGATATGAGAAAAATACATATGTAAAGTTGGACGATCTTGAATAAAAAGAAAATAATGACTTTAATGTATTTAATAGTTGTCTTGTGTTTATTTGAGAATTCGAGTTCTTCGCAGACCTTAATGTTCGTGATTTTCAAGGAACAGCTATATTCACACACACACACACACACACACACACACAAACAAACACACACACACAACAGAATCATTGAACATCATTCTTTCGGGATTGGATGCCTTTAAAGCGATATTCGTATCCAGTTATAAATTGGTCTGACAAAAAAAGGGTGATATCCTACAACTACAGCATTGATAATATGATAACAGACGGATGGAAATTAGGGAACTTGTAAACTTCTGAAGTTTCGCTAATTTCTGCAGAACAGTTCTTGTACAAATAATCTGAATATGCAAATTTCCATTGATCGTAAAGGAAAAAAAAAATAAAGTTTCTGTAATTAAAGTGTAGGACATGATGTTATTCTTGGTTGAATAACTTCAAAATAATCAGTTAGATATATAAGGATCTGAAACTGTTGCGTAATTGCGTTTGAATGGAAAAAGAAATGAAATTTTGAAATGTATGTACAAACTACTTTGCAAGTTGTGAGGGATTGCATCACTTCAATATTTCCATAACTATTCATATTGCGTTTTCCTGATAAATGGGTGAAACGTTGAAATGTTGTACCTTTTTTTTTCATTATTTTGCCTGATTCTTGTCAGACTAACTTTCAACTGTACCGAAATTACCCTTTAATTCTTATCACACCGAGGGTTTTCATTCATTTATTTATTTATTTTTTTGTTTTTATCATCATTATTATTATTTTTTTTTTGGGGGGGGGGGAGTGGGGGCTTTTTGCCCCCCCCCCCCCTTCAGATCTAAATCGTGGATAGCGCGATCCTCGCGAAAATGTGCACCAAGCTAGAGGCCAACGTAATCTACAAGACTCTATAGTTAGATTTTTCAAATTTTAATGTATGTACCTTATGTTAATTTATGCTAATTCATGCAAAATGATTTGTTTGCCTATAAATCAAAAAGTAAAGCTCCAAGACAAAAAAAAAAAAAAATGGTGAACATATTCTTTTCAATATCCTCAATATTAATACTGAAGCAGAAATTCGGCTTCATAATTATGTCTTATGTATTTTATTGTTTATTGAATTTCTTATAGATTTCTTTTTTTACTTTTTGCTTTTGTTGCTTTCTTTTCGTCAAAATTTGTCGTAGAAACTTTTTAACTCTTTATGTGCCATGGTGTAAACCCCCTTTGTGCCACGTTATTCTGAGACACCAATGTAACCATGCTTTTTCAAATTTCTTTAAGTTAAAGCAGATTTTTGTTATCCTGGAAATGTAATGAGCAAAGTTGTCGAGGAAATGCCAAATTTTGCCCTGTGGTATATTGTATGACAAATCTACGATCGTTTTTCTTTTAAATGCCCAGTAGCCATATTATTCATATTATTAAAGAGGCATTACTCTTTGTACAAAAAGCAGTGCCAGAGACTTTGAATTTACTCGTAAATCCAGTAGGGAATACCACTTGATAGCCAATCACCACATAAAATCAAGCTACCTAGGGCAAGAATGGAATCACGAGAAACGCTTTCATCGTATTGTGGCATTTGGCGATTTATCGGTCCGTTTGGGCGGCTTTGTACTTTTTAGCAGAATATGCGAAGTTGGCACGCCGTCGACTGAGTTGTAGGTGCGAGCGTGGCACACAAAGAGTTAAAGCATTATCAGGCTAAAATAAAACGTTATCAGCCATTGAAAGTAAACATAGAATTCATTTTTATATGAATTAATTGCAAAACCACAATTTACATTGGATTTGTACACAAAATCATGTTTTTTTTTTGAACAATTTTTTTGTCGACGGTTTTTTTTTTTTTTTTCAAAAGGGCGTGGCTTCAAAACCGGTATGCCCGGGAGCGACAAATTTGGTCTCAAAAGTTGCCCGATACTTGAAAAATGCCTCCCCCCTCCAACCCCCCCCCCCCCCCCCCGGTGGGAATATGGTTAAGACTCCATGTGCTGGCAGCAGACTCTGTTTTTCAATGCCTGATAACAATGGTAGACAGAATGCATCGTGCTAATACTGAAAAAAAACAACAACAACAACAATGAAAAATGTCAATGTTGTACCAGAACTTGCAGTGTCATTGTTTCGTTCTGAAACATAGAGACTTTCGCAACTTGTTTGGTGACACTATGGTATTTACAGAGCAGTTTGCTTTCATGATATCTTGAAGATTCTTGTTATTGAGAAACACGATTTTGTAGGTTTTGGATATGTTAGTGACATACAGTAGAAAAGAACGTAATTAAAGAATGATTAAAGCTGATGTTAGACAAAGAATGATACAAATAAACATTACAAACTTGGCATTTATCTTATTTTTTATTTATTTTTTTTTGTAGAATAGTGATTTTGTCCAATATTGTTGTTCCCCACTAAACATCTCACTATTAAAAGGAAAAGAAAAGAAAAATATGTATTTAAATATGTAATAGATTCATATTTCCGTTATTTAGTGATCAAGCTTTCGGCCGTGTCGGCCTTCATCAGGATCTTACAGACAAGCAAAATGACAATTGCACATACCATAATTGTACTCGGTTTAGTCCGGAAACATAATGAATAATTTTCATTATAACAATTGTTCATTTTTTTTTCTTTTTTGCATTTCAAAATATTTTATGGATTCAAATTTTTAAAGTGGTTGTTTCTATCCCTAACTCACATGTTACAACTATTTTAAAGCATTAATGCTGGGATTTTGTTTCGTCTGCAAAAGAATAAAATATGCCTTTAATGGCAAATTGTAAAAGAGGAAACATTCACCGACAAGTTTGTTGGTATTCGAGGTATTCTCGTATATTCTACTCTGGCAGCGGCTAATCAAAGTACAACATGCGTATGTAAATGAACGAACATGTATGTCCTTGAAAGTGGAATTATAAGGTGAAGTTTTAGCTAGTAAAAACAAAGGTCTTCACGGTACATTAAGTTGTTAATGAAAAAAAAAATATGAATAACTACAAGGAAATGTATAAAGTAACAACGAAAAAAGACAGCCGAATTATGTTGTAAATATTTGCCTTCCGTAAATTTGAAGTCCTTAACGTTCTTCAAGGCGTTGCTGATGGGAATTTGACTGCCTTGCACGTGCTTTTTTTTTTAATTTGAACGCGTTTTTTCTGTTTTTTTTTACACGTTTATTTTGAGAAACTCATAAGAAGGCATGTTGGTGAAATCAAATTGAATAAAAGGTTACCCTTTTTACCATTGATCTCGGTGATCAGTCAATGATAGTAATAGTGTGCATTACACTTTCACAATAATATTTGATTGTTCCCCATTTTTTTTTTTTTGTACATCATCAAATGAAAATTATAAGTTGATTTTATCATCGGCTCACTTATTTGCATAATCATGTTAGCTGTACAGGAACTGCTCTGCAAAAATGATTAGTGAAGCTTCATAATCTCATAACATCCTCAATTGTTAATCTTTTTTTTTTTGGTCAAATTTCCATTGTTGTAAACGACTTGTAAGATTTTACTCTTTCTCGTGAAACTAACATAAAATGTGACCGTGCACCTCAAAACGAACATAAAGTCGCACACACTGATTTTGCGTGAGGACTGAAAATAAGTGAAATGGGTCAACCTAGCCGAACTTGACTTTTTCATATTTTCTGAAAGAGCGGGTCTTCTTTTACATTATGCTAAAATTCGGTATCATAAAACGGGCAAAAAAGTGTTTTTTTTTTTTTCAGTAGTTTATCTTGAACATTTTCGGTAGAATTGTGTGATTAGGTGTGTCTTTAGAATCCCTTTTTCATTTCTGAAAAACCTTGTCCACACTCTTTACTTTCAACTCTAATAACTTGTTTTTTGTCCCATTCATCGCACTGTCAGCACGTTTGGTAAAGACTAAGCGCTTGAATAGACACTGTACTTTAGAGCCTCTTTTCTCAGTTCACACTTTTCCTGAGTTTGTGCTTTCTTTCCAATGTTTAGATAGGTTAGGAGGGTCCATTTGATTTGAGTTATACATCATTTTAAAGCTTAAAATTTGCTCTTTCAGAATATGGTCTTAACTAAAAATTCATGTCTGGCGACTTTTTGTTTGTTTTGAGGTGCAGGGTCACATATAGCATGGCTGAAATTCCTCTTTAGGTGTTGTTCGGCAATGAAAACTCTATTATAGAGTTGTATAAGCCATTCCAGTCCCTGGTACAGGAAGGATTTTGCTCCTGTTTAGAATAGAAGAGCGTCACTTCCTAAATGATCGAAGATCACAATTCAAGGTGAACGCAAAACATGTGAAATAGTCTGTTTCAAACACTCGCATTTGAGCCATATAACTTCTATAGATTATACTCACCTACCGCCATTTTTTTTTCATCATATTCGCATCCTTTTTTTTTCTAATTCTTGTCACCTTGCTTTATTTGTTCTTTTTTATATCTATGTATTCTTTTAATGTTGTAGTAATAGTATACGAACATCAATTGTTACCATGCAGCTGAAACCCATCCTGACTTAAAAATTGTTTATCATCTCAACAGCACATTACACGGGTAATAATACGAAGGTTATTACTTATCTATATTTCTAATTTTCTAAAGATTATTCGTCCCTTCGCGTACATCAAACATAAAATATCTTACTATTAATACCATCATGTGACATACCAAAAAATGGCCAAAATGTTCATTACAAGATCACAGCAAGGGTAACCGTAAACAAGAAAAAAATATCATTTCAAAAATAAATATTTCAAAGTTTACTCAAGAGCTGGGGTGGAGAGATTTAAAAAGTCGACACACTCACGCACACACACACACCACACACAATATCGGATCTTGCATCTTAAACAAACAACAACAAAAAATCGAAGGCCTGATTTTACCTGAGGACTCAAAAGAAGTGGAAAGGATCAACCTAAATCTTCATTTTCTCATGACATTTCTGAAAGAGAACTTCTTCGACATTATTCTCAAGTTTAATGTTTTATAAAAACGAAAGGATGATATTGATTCAGGAGTATTTTATTTTGTTTTTCTAGAGCACTTTTTTATGAAGAATAGCATTTTTGGATATGACTCAGAAGTCCCTTTTCAATGTCTTGACAACCCTTTACACAGTCTGTACTTTCAACTCATAAATTTTGAAAATATGTTGCTACTGTTTTTAAAGTTTGTATTAGTAATGGATAGAATAGGTTATCAGAACATGCTAGATTTCAGCTTTAATATGAAAATCCATTTATATTTTCTTTCCAGTACTTAGATTGAGATAATCTATTTCAGTTGGGTTATGCATCATTTAACAACTTAAGTCTTCTCTTTCAAATTCTGCCCTGAACACAAAACCTATATGCCTTCCGACTTTTGTTTTGTTTTGTGATGCAAGGTCGCATATGGTGACAAGATTGAGCTTTTCTCCTCTTGACTTTCAAAGTTTTAACAAAAGTATTGATTGGTTACCTAAGTGGTGGTATCCATTTCCTTTTCGTTTTTATTTTTGTTCTCCTTTTAACGAAGGGCATCACGCAAGACGATATTGGCACCTGCACAACACATTTGTGATCGTGTGAACTTCCGTCAGCAGGATATTTTCCAAACGCCAGGCTGCTATAGTTGTGTGCTTGTTTTGCTATCCTGTCTACATTTCTGCCTTCCGGAGACGCGTCAATGATATGTCTGTAACATCTTTTTATGCTAGTGCATTCGGTTTCGAGAAAAATAATGATATCCCTTTATAACTTACGTTATATTGTGGAAATTCCACATGGTAGGGTGATTTGTGATACAAGAGACCTACACGTATGATACATGTGATACCATAAAAAAAAAAGCAATGCTCCAAAACGTAAACATGACCTTTATAGTAAATATTTATGTCTGGCGACCTTTTGTTGGTTTTTGGAAGCAGGGATACATATAGTAGGGGCATTATAAGTTATTAGCAGAATAGATGAACTTCTCATCATTTTTTACTTTGTTTTCATGCTAATGTACCACGTCATGCAGCTAAAGTCGCATGCTGGACGGGTAGCGGTAGTAACTGAATATAACATAAAGGGTTTGGTTTAGTAGGTACTTGCCCAGTATGCATGCATTATGTTACTGATCAATGTGTATGCACGTAAATACTGGGCGCTTTGATTGGCTGCTGAAGTATTAAGAGGGCCAGAGAGCAATATGATTGGTCGACTAAGATTTCTTTATCGCTTGTCAGTGTGACCGGCGTCTTGTGCCAATTTCCCAAGCAATTTGATGCACTTGCCTCTTTCTCCCACGTAAATATCTCAGAAATAGGCTGAAATTGTTACCTCTGAATTCTTCAGTTAGATAGAGGGTGCTTCAAATACGCCAATTAAATAAAACAATAAACAATATCTGTAAACAACAACAACAAACAATTTCACTGGCTTCCTTTTGCCGAAGTGGGGCAATATAATCTCTAAAGCAATCTTCCGAGGATCAGTGTTAGCAGGAAAATCTAGAACTAGCGGGCTAAAATGTGGAAAGCAGTGACAAACAGCAATGTTTTAACCAACATGAGGGGACTAAAAGACACTCGCTTTAATATGGTAACATGATGGGCCTCCTGTCAATGTCCCTATTCAAACTTTTATACAAAATTCACCATATCCTAGTGTCAAGTAGTGCTATCCGGTGAAAAAAAAAATATTGACAGTTTTAGGAGGCTTGAAACTTTTCAAGGAAGGTCAAAACCTCCATGTGTGCTCATTTCCTGGAATCCATCGCAGGTCAGTCACATTTCGCACGAAATGTTGATTGAATCTGCGTCCCCCCAAAGGACTTATCATAATAATCAATTCCAAAGAAACATCGTGCGTCACCGAATTTGTATAAAGTTTGGTTTGGTTTTGCCTGGTTATGCATTATTTTTCTCCAAGTACACCTGCAAATAAATACAAAAATTAATATAGAGTACGCAGGAAAAAAAGATAAAAGAATGCAAATAAAAATGTATGAATTGTCAATTTCATTACATCATCCACAACACATATGAATTCAGGGCAAGCTTATAATGCATACTGCAGTCGTATGTTGAAAAAGAGGAAAGATAAATACAAGGGTCGATCATTGTAACCAGAGTTTGACGTACATGAGACCCTATCATATAAAATCATACGACAATAACAATAAACCTACGCATAATTGAATTAAGTGGTGTACAGTAGAGATATTCCTATAAAGAGAGAGAGGCCGCGTGCTTGTTTAAAATGAAGCCGCAGTAAAAGTAACTATATATGTGTATGTGTTCAAGTGACTGCGTGTCGTATGAGCATGCGCAAACTAACAGGTAATTGATAACATCGCTGAGCATTTCTCGGTATCGCCTGCATACAGGGCTTAGAAATCTGGCTCCGACCTGCTATGAAAAGCCCTGGACTACTGTAATGCATCCATAGATTCATGTCGAGATCTTGCACAACTGGCCGCAATTCGGGGAGTCAAAACAGACGACTGCAAACCAGGGGAACAAACTGAGATCTCCCGGTCAGCTTCTCCCGGTCAGCTTCTAGTTGGACACCACATGAAATTCTGAAATTCTGAAATACCTGCAGACTCTAATAACTTCTGACGAAAAAAAAAAATCATTTTCTTTTTCGTTTGATAGCAGACGCATTCACAAACATGATTGAGAGGCTGGCATTGGCTGTGCTGGCATTGGCCAGTATGTGTGTCGTGTATTCGGCTTTGGTTGATGCGCAGGAAGCATCAGGGGAAAGGTAGGTTTTAAAGTTACCACGTTGCCTTTGATTTTCCAGATATTCTAAGGAGTTCATAACGATTTTTCAACGAATATTCAAGCTATACCTCATAAAGCAATGCATGCGTTTTCCTATTTCTAGGTTGTTTGTGTGTACAGACATATGTAAGTGTTTATAGGATATGTAGGTGTGTTTAATCTTGCATTCATTTGCAGAATTTGAGATGTTATATTCATCAAACAATATTTTGATAACATGATTCATGGTGATATATTACATAGTTTTCTATTTTTTTTCGAAAAAAAAAAACATTAAAGCGATGGTATAATATTGGTGGGGGTGAGAATTGATCTTTTAATTATTTGCGAAATACTATAAAACACTCACACACTTATGAAATGGTACAGAGCACATCCTTTTAAGAGGAATTCGAAGTTTACTTCATAAAAGTAGGTTTTAAAATGGCTTAGATATCGAAAAACAAAGTAGAAAAAATGAGGCAATCCTAATGAAAGGTAGGTCCCACCTTTTATTAGGATCGCTTGTTTTGGATATCTCAGCCATTTCAAAACCAAATTTCATCAAATAAAAATTGGATTTCTCTTGGAATAACATACCCTTTCATATTTCAAAAGAAAATTCTCATTATCAAACGAAAAAAAGAAGATTTTGAAAAGTGAAGCAACGTCTCCACTAAACTACATACCACACCTTGAAAAGTACGGCTGTGATGCCTTCCTGATTGTCTCCTTACACTGTGCATTTATCTTGGTTTCTTGACTAATTCTTTTGACTGTTGTAAATCTAGTCCGTTTATGTATGCCTAATGTTGTTTTGTAATGTTGTTTTTTCTGCTATCATGTTTTCTTTTTATGGAAATGTTAATAAATCTCAGTCAATCAAGTACTCAATATAGACTGGCATATTACCTTCGAGTTGACAATGGTCAAACATCGTTGGTCTCAATGTGGAACTACTCAATACATTTAGATTACAGTAATTCCATGGGCTCATCAAGGAGTTATTTATCATCTTAGAAATTTCGTATCCTTGATGGGACAAAACACTTTACATTATATTTCTTTTTTCTTCCACTTTATATCATGTTTTCTATTGTAACTCTTCCTCTCCGCTTTCTCTTTCTGTTTCTCTTTGTTTCTCTAAATGCAAAAATGGAGTCCCTTCAAGTGTATAGTTCTATTGGTATGCTTCTTGTTTGATTGTTTGTTTGTCTGTGTGGGTTCCTTTTTTTTTTCTCTGATGGAATGGGCGTTGACCTTTGCAAAAATTACTGCAAATGCAATCTTATGATTTCAAGAAAAGTGACTAGAAATGTTCACCTTATTTGCATTCTCTTGTGTATGTGTGTGCGTGTGTGTATGTGCGTGTGTTTTTCAGTGGTGTGATTGTCATGTATCCGAAGAAGCTTCGAGTCAACAAAGTAGGGACTGGATGTTTCACGATGAAAAATCTTGTAGCACCTGTCTCCATGGAACTCAACATCACGTATCTCACGTTACCATGCCCGACCGTAATTGTTCTGAAATCGTTGGACGACGTGGATATATGCATTGATGTGGACCTGGGTTGTGAAGCAACAGAAAGTGAGAGAATCGGGGTGAGTATAACGTGCATGCTGTCCGTTTGTTGCTCAATATCTACGTGAGAAACACGCACTTACAGCAATGGTAATACAATCTCATTAGAATTGATGCAATGCATCTTATTCTCTTGTTTGTATCAAGCAGTGCAGCTGGTGAATGAAGTTATACGTTTACAATGATTTTGTTTACATGTCCAGACTGTCACAAATGTACACACTAGTAGTTATGTACATATATGATGTACTCTATGCATGGTTGTTTTAATGTGTATGTACACAGGTTGACCAGATTAATGGAGAATTTTCTATGTGGTATAGATATAGTACATACAGGCTGACCAGATCAGTGGAGAATTTTCTAGGTGGTATACAATGTAACTACACAGTACATGCATGTAAGAGGAAATACATTATAGCTCACTCAATCTAGAATGATTTCACCCATTCCAGAAAGTTCTGGGAAGTGCTTACATGTTTGGCTGAGTGAGGCACTCTCCCTGTAGCCCAATGTGATTGGTAGTTATTCTTGGTAATGATGTTTTGTACATAGTTAGGCAGTGAGTCATCCAGGTTTCCTGGAACTTAGACTGGCTAGTAGGTTGGAGAGAGTTATAGAATGTGCTAGAAGGGGGTGAATGGATAGTATAAAAGCCAGAGAAATTCTGCAGTAGGCAGAGTACCCAACACCTCTGCTCTGAGAGTTACGTCACTTCTGGCTCTGAAGCGACTTGTTATAGTCAGTCCTGTGTTACCTGCTGACCTGTTATGTTTGTGGAGATACTTGGCCTGGGAGACATTTTGCCTGCAGATAATTAATTTGCCTTCATTGGGGATAGACACCATTTTTGTGTCAGTGGACATTGCTACGGCAAAGCTGTGATGGGCTGGATTCTTAGCTGAACCTTATTAAGTGAATTATCATTCAACGCATCAATTGGACGTGGTCGTCACAACGTTTGGACTCTGCACGTTTCGCCGTGGACATATATCGTGGATTTTAACCCGGATCTATAACGCGGACTATTGTAACCTGTGCCTCTGGATTTACGTCGGAGGAATCATTCATCGGTGCGTCAAAGATCATTCGTCTGTGCATTGAACATGGTATCTGGACACTTTCAAAGGATTACTTAATACGTGTAAGTGATTCCACTACCGATTTATAACTGTTTCTATCGATCATTGTTGTACTGATGTGACGCCGATTACCAGTCTGTACCCACAATATCACTGTTAATAAACCGCCTGAACATCAGTTGATTGTTTCTTTTGTGCGATTATTCTCGGAGTGATTTTGGTCGTAACAAAATTAGGGGCTTGTGTCCGGGAAGTGAATTTAAGCCAAAACTTAGAATTTGGAACGTTCCCGAAGCCAGAATATTGGTACAGACATAATACCAGTTGAGTTGGTTGTTCAATTGCATATTGTGTGTATTACAGTGTGACAATGTCAATCAGTACAATGGATGTTCAGGCATTTGTTCAGAGGACAGATTTGTCCCTCAAAGATTTGCAAAGGTTACGCAAATGTGATTTGACTGCTGTTACACAGCATTTAAATGTTGATGTTCCACAAGGTGCTAGAAAGGCAGAGATTCTTGACTTAGTAGCTGGTCACATGGAGCTCAAAGAAGAAATTGACACTTCAGATCAAGCTCACATTTCAGATCAAACACGGCTTGAGCTAGCTAGATTGGAAATAGAGAAAGAGAAGATGAGATCAGAAAGAGAGCAAAGGGCTAGGGAAATGAAAATGCAGGAAAGGGAAAAACAAAGAGAAATGGAAATGAAGAAATTCGAAATGGAGCAGCAAATGAAATTGCGTGAGATGGAATTGACTCATGCACACGCTGTTGGAAATCGTGAAAGGGCTCCTTCTGATTTTGATTTGGCAAAGAACATTCGATTGGTGCCCAAGTGTGAAGAAAACAGAGTTGATGCATATTTTGTGTCATTTGAGAAGGTGGCTAACAGTTTGAACTGGCCACAGGAATTTTGGCCCTTGCTCCTTCAAAGTGTGTTTGTCGGCAAAGCAGCCGATGTGTACTCATCTCTCTCTGAAGAGAAATCACGTGACTATGCTACAGTCGAGAAAGCAGTGTTGAATGCTTATGAGTTGGTGCCAGAGGCGTACAGACACAAGTTCAGAAATTCGTACCGCAGACCAGGCCAGACACATGTTGAGTTTGCTCGTGAAAAAGAAATGATGTTTGATAGGTGGTACAGGTCCCTGAAAGTGGATCAGGACTTTGATAACCTACGTGAGGTTGTTCTTTTGGAAGAATTCAAAAAGAGTGTTGCTTTCAGTATGAGGTCACATCTGGATGATCACAAAGTGACAAGTTTCCATAAAGCAGCCTTGATGGCTGATGAGTATGAGCTGACCCACAGAAATGACAACAGACCACCTTTCAGGAATTTCTCTGGCAATAAGAGAGACAAAAATCAGTCGAGCAATCCAAAGAATGCTGGTCCTGAAAAAGGCACGAGTTCTGAAACTTCATCGGCACCAAAGCCTCAATCTGACAAAGGGTCCAGTACAAGTGCAAATGTCATCAAATGTTTTCACTGTAACAAGACAGGGCATGTAAAGTCACAATGTTGGAAGTTGCAAAACAAAACAAAGAAGGACTTGGGATTTGTCATGTCAAAAACTGTCCTACCCGAAAACAGTGTCCCGTTCAGTGAAACACAGGCCATTGAAAGTCAGTCTCCCAAATTCAAAGAAAGGCTGAAGCAGGTGGATGAGAGCTATCGTAGCTTTTTGTTTGATGGTGAGGTGACCCCATGTACTTCTGGTGAGGCAGGTAAGCCAGTAGTCATCCTGCGGGATACGGGGGCCTCTCAGTCGTTGATGGTGGATGGTGGTATGACTTTTCCACCAGATAGTGCAGTGAATGCAAAAGTCTTGATTCAGACTGTTGATGGCAGTTATATGTCAGTGCCACTGTATAGAGTGGATTTGAAGTGTGACCTAGTTTCTGGTCCTGTGACTGTTGGAGTTGTTCCTGAGTTGCCTATGGCAGGCATTGACTTCCTGTTGGGGAATGACTTGGCTGGGGACAAGGTGGTTGCGTCTCCAGTTGTTTCAGAGAAACCAGTGGTGGTTGCTGAAACTGAGCAGTTGCAGGAGGAGTTTCCTGGGATTTTCCCAGATTGTGTTGTGACTAGGTCTCAGGCTCGTAGAGCTGTTCAAGATGATGCGGATTCTGTTGATGTGGAGGACAATTCCGGTGTTTGGTTTGCAGAAACCTTTTTCAAGGATTTGAATGATGGGGTTGCTGTATTAGGTTCCGAGGCTAACAGTGATGGGCTGTTTAGCAAGTCTTCCTTGGTTGAAGCACAGCAGGCAGACTCTGAGTTGAAAGGCTTGTCTCAGACGGCGTGTTCTGAGGCTGAGGCTAAAAAGGTCCCTGAGTGCTATTATGTCAAAGATGGCATTTTGATGAGGAAGTGGAGACCTCCCCATAGGCCAGCTGATGAGGATTGGACGGTGGTCCTTCAAGTTGTTGTCCCTCCTAGTTACCGCGATGAGATCTTGAGGATTGCTCACGAGTTACCTGTTGGCGGCCATTTAGGCGTCAGAAAGACAAAGGATCGGATCATGAGGCATTTCTATTGGCCAGGGTTGAATGTGGATGTGGCTGAGTTTTGCAAGACTTGTCACACATGTCAGGTGGCTGGTAAATCACAATATTCAGTGAAGCCGGCACCATTGATTCCGATACCTGCGTTTGAAGAACCATTCAGTCGGGTTCTAGTTGACTGTGTTGGACCTTTGCCTAGGACTAGGTCGGGTCACAAGTACCTCTTGACAATCATGGATATGTCTACACGGTTTCCAGAGGCTATCCCATTGCGAAATATCACTGCTAAGACTGTGGTAGATGCTCTAGTGCAGTTTTTCACTAGGTATGGGTTGCCCAAGGAAGTGCAGTCTGACCAAGGGTCAAATTTCATGTCAGGCATATTTCAAGAGGTGATGTATCGTTTGGGTGTGAAGCAGCTGAAGGCGTCAGCTTATCATCCCCAGTCCCAAGGTGCGTTGGAGCGCTACCACCAGACCCTAAAGACAATGATTAGGGCATTTTGTGAGGAGTATCCCGAGGATTGGGATAAGGGCATCCCTTTCCTGCTGTTTGCAACGAGGGACTCCCCAAATGAGTCGACGGGTTTCAGCCCATTTGAGTTGGTGTACGGTCATGAAGTTAGGGGCCCACTGAAGCTCATCAAAGAGAAATTCATGACTGAGGATGATGAGGTCCACCTACTTGACTACGTGTCAAAGTTTCGTGAAAGGCTTTCAAAGGCCTGTGAGGTAGCTAGGGAACACTTGAAAGTGTCACAAGACTCTATGAAGAGAAAGGCAGACAAAAATGCCAAAGCACGAACCTTCAAACCAGGTGACAAAGTTCTTGTACTGCTGCCCATACAAGGTGAACCACTGAAAGCCAAGTTCAGTGGCCCATACTGTGTCAAAAAAGAAACTCAATGATGTGAACTATGTGATCAGTACGCCAGACAGACGAAAAGATCAGAGGGTGTGTCATGTAAACATGCTGAAAGAGTACTATGAGAGAAAGGCTAGTCAGCCGGTAGGCGTAGCTCAGGTGGTAGTAGAAGAAGTAGATGAAGAGGGAGAAGCTCAAGATGAGAATGGAAGTGAGCCCTCTAGTGCCAGGTTGTCTAACTCAGAGATGTTAGGGAAAGTAGATGAGGCACTGAACTACCTACCTGAAAATCAGAGGAAAGATGTGACTAGTCTGTTACATGAGTACAAAGAATTGTGTAAAGACAAACCAGGCTGCACCCCTCTGGCTGTACATGATATTGATGTAGGAGATGCTGACCCTATCAAACAAAACCCTTACAGACTAAACCCGAGCAAACTGCAAAAAGTAAGGGAAGAGGTTCAATACATGCTAGACAACGACATAATAGAACCGAGTAAAAGAAGTTGGAGCTCCCCAATCGTCATGGTGCCCAAACCAGATGGGTCTCAAAGATTCTGTATAGATTACAGAAAGGTGAATGCCGTGACGAAAACAGTCTCTTTCCCCATTCCCAGACTAGAAGACTGCATTGACAGGATCGGAAATTCTGCATATGTCAGTAAAATAGACCTTCTAAAGGGATACTGGCAAGTGCCCTTGACCGACAAAGCCAGAGAGATTTCTGCCTTTGCTACACCAGATGGCTTGTTCTAATGCAAATTAATGCCATTCGGCATGAAAAATGCTCCAGCCACCTTCCAACGGCTGACAAACCAAATCATTGCCGGACTTGACAACTGTGTAGTATACATTGATGACATCCTAGTGTACAGTGACACGTGGGAGGAGCACATTACACACTTGCGGCAACTTTTTGATCGACTCAAGGAGGCCGGATTGGTGATTAATCTGGCAAAGAGTGAATTTGCCAAGGCCAAAGTGGTGTATCTTGGGCATGTAGTCGGTCAGGGACAAGTATTGCCAAGAGAAGCCAAGGTAAAGGCTATACTAGGCTTTCCCATCCCCCAATCCAAGAAGGAGTTGCTTAGAATTCTGGGCATGGCTGGTTTCTACAGGAAATTTGTACCGAATTTCAGCACTGTAGTCACCCCCCTAACAAACCTGCTGAAGGGCAAGGCGAAGTACACGTGGACTGATGAGTGTCAAAGAGCCTTCGAGAAACTAAAGGCAGTCCTTGCTAATGAGCCTGTTTTGGCAGCTCCTGACTTCGCAAAGCCATTCAAGGTGGCAATAGATGCTAGCGATGTAGGAGTGGGAGCGGTTTTGCTCCAAGAAGATGAAGAAGGCACTGAACGACCAGTTAGCTACTTCTCCAAAAAAATTGAACACATACCAGAAGAAGTACTCCACAATTGAGAAGGAGGCTCTCAGTCTCATCCTTGCCCTCCAACAATACGAAGTGTACTTGACAAATAGCAAAGGGGAGATCACGGTCTATACTGACCACAACCCCTTGGTCTTTTTAGACCGGTTCAAAATGAAGAACAACAGGTTGTTCAGATGGAGCATGATGACGCAGCCATATGCACTCAAAATCAAACATGTGGCAGGCAAAAACAATGTAATTGCCGACGCTCTGTCAAGAGTGTAACATGAAGAGAGTATCAAAGGTGAAAAGTTTTCACCGCATATCATTTCCAGTGTATGTGTTTAGCATATTCATTAATGTGTGCAAAACAGTGTAATATGATTGTATAAGCTCCGAGAATCCAAGCAATATCATTGTAAATGGTATCCATGAAAAGAGAACATGGAACTAATACAGCTATCCAAAAGGCATGTGATAGTACATTTGTATGTGATTATTGTAGCTTGATTTGGATTTTACCTCACATTCATTATAAATAATAATGAGACATTGTGAAGGTAAAAGAAACCCTTGCTACGGCAAGGCTTTCTTTTTCCCATGGGGGATGGTGTCACAAATGTACACACTAGTAGTTATGTACATGTATGATGTACTCTATGCATGGTTGTTTTAATGTGTATGTACACAGGTTGACCAGATTAATGGAGAATTTTCTATATGGTATAGATATAGTACATACAGGCTGACCAGATCAGTGGAGAATTTTCTAGGTGGTATACAATGTAACTACACAGTACATGCATGTAAGAGGAAATACATTATAGCTCACTCAATCTAGAATGATTTCACCCATTCCAGAAAGTTCTGGGAAGTGCTTACATGTTTGGCTGAGTGAGGCACTCTCCCTGTAGCCCAATGTGATTGGTAGTTATTCTTGGTAATGATGTTTTGTACATAGTTAGGCAGTGAGTCATCCAGGTTTCCTGGAACTTAGACTGGCTAGTAGGTTGGAGAGAGTTATAGAATGTGCTAGAAGGGGGTGAATGGATAGTATAAAAGCCAGAGAAATTCTGCAGTAGGCAGAGTACCCAACACCTCTGCTCTGAGAGTTACGTCACTTCTGGCTCTGAAGCGACTTGTTATGGTCAGTCCTGTGTTACCTGCTGACCTGTTATGTTTGTGGAGATACTTGGCCTGGGAGACATTTTGCCTGCAGATAATTAATTTGCCTTCATTGGGGATAGACACCATTTTTGTGTCAGTGGACATTGCTACGGCAAAGCTGTGATGGGCTGGATTCTTAGCTGAACCTTATTAAGTGAATTATCATTCAACGCATCAATTGGACGTGGTCGTCACAACGTTTGGACTCTGCACGTTTCGCCGTGGACATATATCGTGGATTTTAACCCGGATCTATAACGCGGACTATTGTAACCTGTGCCTCTGGATTTACGTCGGAGGAATCATTCATCGGTGCGTCAAAGATCATTCGTCTGTGCATTGAACATCGTATCTGGACACTTTCAAAGGATTACTTAATACGTGTAAGTGATTCCACTACCGATTTATAACTGTTTCTATCGATCATTGTTGTACTGATGTGACGCCGATTACCAGTCTGTACCCACAATATCACTGTTAATAAACCGCCTGAACATCAGTTGATTGTTTCTTTTGTGCGATCATTCTCGGAGTGATTTTGGTCGTAACAAGACACAAAGCGCATCTTTTGTGTTAAAAAAAAAATACTGATGCAAAATTGTAGGCCCTCTGATGCAAACATGCCTGCATAATATGCAGCATGGATAGTGATTGAATTTTGTGCTCAGGCCCAGGACCGTGAAAAAAAGACAAAACAAAGAAAAGACAAACACACACACGACATTTTATGACATCAATTGGAAAAGGAGAAAAAAAAATAATAGACGATAATATTTGCTGGTTGTATATGTCATCCACTATGCCACAGTAAAGAACCATCTTTACATTTTTAAGTCTGTTTTTTTTTCGTTTGTGTCTTTGATAGAATTTTTAAATAGCGTCTTCTTACTAAGCAAACATCATTCTCAATTTGGCACAACAGTTTAGTTCCTGCTTTTATCTCAAAGTGGGAAGAAGGTGTTATAATTCTCCTACCTGAGCGGACTTAATGAGTTAGAGCAGATGGTTTTTAAATGCTAACAAGGATAGTGATTTACAATTCAGATGCAACAATTCAGTGATTGCAAGGTGGTATTTTATATTACAGCTAATTGGAGACTTGAAGAGATTACAGGAAAGTAGGTTCAGTCACAAGTTGATATTTTATTCAGAAGCGAAGATTTCCCAAAGTCTTATTTCTAGGTGATTCATGTCTTACTTTTAGATGATTTCTAGTCAGTAAGCGTTTGATGGGGTGGGGTGGGGGGGGGGGGGGGGAGGTTGTCCCTACACTAGGGATTACCATTAAAACTTCCACCAGCTCTCTCCCCCTCCTCCGCCACACTATACAACAGGTTCCACCCCCCGTGGTAAAAGATAAGAAACACAAATGTACAAAATGATTATGGCAAATTCGAATCTCGTAGCTGAACTCCACATGTTGAAACGTAAATGTGTATTTTCCCTTTGGTCTATTGTTGCTATACTTGATTTAAATATTTTTTACAGAAAACTTAAATGGCTAGGTGAGACCTGCTTTATGAAACAGAATCACGCTTAACTTTTTTTTTTTCCACAACCCTCTTCAATCTCCATATTTCCCTCAAATTCACTTTACTATATATAGGTTTTCTCGGTCAATTTCATACTTTTGTCATTCAAGTTCGTATTCCGAGCATTCGATTTCACGCATTCCACGCTCGCAGCACTGAATCAGCAATCAAATTCAAAATCCGGTCATTCGAATTCACTATCCGAGCATTCAAATTCACTGTCGGAGCATTCAAATTCACTATCGGAGCATTCAAATTTAAGAGAGGAGCACGCATTTCATCAATGAGCAGTCAAATTCATGTCAAGCTGGCGACGGAATCTCGTCGGTCATTCAAATTCGTGAATAGGCAACCATGTTCCAAATAACTGCATTCAATTTAAAAGAAGTCCTGAATTTACTTAGTTTGGGGTCGTGTATGCATGTGTTTCTCACTTGGCTTTGAATATATTGGGATTGATGATGATTATTTATTTTACAGTAGATGTCCACCTGTTCATTGACAATTTTGAACTCGCGCTTAGCAAATATGTAGGAATATACAGGCACATGTCCCTCGGATTGGACATAATGGAGGTCCCATGTGTAAGAGAGTCACAACTCACAACGTAAAAGATCCAACTTCATTTATTCATCGCAAAGAGCAGAACATCAAACTGGACCCCACATTATGGAAGACCAGCTTTTGCAGCTGAATATGGGTTATCCAGCCATCCCGTTTGATGGAAAACGAAACAAACAAACAAAATTAGGCACTGTATAGGCCTACAGACGAGCATAATATGGAGGGTTGATTGACACTTTCGAGGAAAAAAACCACACAAATTTCGACTATATTGAAACTGATACATGAACATTTTATACGTGTTGTTTGCTGTGTATTGCTGTCTTATTGATTTACTTTTGCGGGGCTATGTGGGATCATTGTGTGTCAGTTTGTCTTTAAATTGATGAATTGTCATTATCATGATTATGTGGTTAGTGTTGGGGCGTTGTCAGCATGCAGTATCACCAAGAAATATGATTACTAGTCGTTGTGTTGTTTGGATGCACTGCCTATTGGACATTGCAATTTGAAATTTATTGAGATGAAAAACAAAGAATACATGAACAGAGAACAATGTAGAACCTGTAAACAACCATAATTTCACTATATGCAAGCCTTTATTGGTTGTGTTGGCCCTTTTCCTTTTCTTAAAAGTCTACTCCATTTTCCTCGTTAAATTGATTGCACGAAGTAGGAACTTGATCGCCTAAAAATGAATTTGAATGCTCCAAATAAACTCATAGGGACTATCACGTGACTATCGCATGAATTTGAATGCACGAGCAGGAAAGTCGGTGCTCGCATTTTGAAATTGAATGCCCAATCATGAATTTGATTTCACGAAAACGAAATAGAACGCCCATAAATGAAATTGATCGCTCGGATTCTGAATTTGAATGCCCGAATATTTTTGCGTGCGTACGCTGCGTGAATTTGAATGCACATTAATGAATTTGAGTGACAAAAGTATGAAATTGACCGGGAAAACCTATATTAAACCGTGGTTTGAAGTTGTACTAATAGTCTCTTATAATGCTGTGCGATGAATTTCTGAGCAAATGCTTTAGAAAAGATGCGCAAATACAGTCAGACGTCCAGGTCATCTGGACCTTTCTAACATCCGGTCGACGCAATTATCGCGATGGGTAGTGTAGACGACAACAAAACAAACAAAAAACAAACAAACGATTCGGTGATTTTACACACAATTAAGAGTCTTCATACTCACGCTACAGTTGATAAGCACAATCAGGCTACACAATCACGGTTTTCTCACTTTAAACTGTTGTGACTTATAGAAGAGTGACTTCAAAACTGTAATGCAGCATGCTTTGGATAGACAACATTGCAGTAATATAATATGCTAAAATATAATAAACGGTTTTCTCTCAGTTACTGTTTATTGCTGAAACTTTAATTACCCAAATGCAGGAAAATCCATGTAATTCATAATTCATAAAACAGCGTTTTACAAAATCAACATCTAAGATCTGAATCTTAAGATACGCGCCGTGAAGTCTTGGTAATTCCATTCAAAGTCACATATCAACTGATTTTGTGCCAGTTAACCACGTGGTATTATTCCCAGGAATAAGCATCTATCGCCATTTTCCAACTATTGAAACATTGCAACTTTCATTTCTCATTTCACAGCCTCATGCAGGACCAATTTTGGTTAATTTCCACCACGTTTTTACTGGTGAGAAGTCCACCGGGCGCCCCTTTAGACAGGTCTTTGAAAAGGAGATGTTACTGGGCTACGAGGTGACGCACACTTTCGTTCAAACGGACAAGCCCTTGTACAAGCCTGGCCAGAAAGGTGAGATTTGTTAACATCTACCAATGTGGAGTATCTCATGTTTATCATTTCTCAGATGGTAGTGTCCAGTTTGTTTCAAGGTTAAGTTTGTTGATTGAAAATTCGTGATGAATTCATTATGATATGAGGAAGTATTCAATGAAGAGAAATAAAAAAATGAAATATATTTATACAAAGATATGAAAACAAAAAGGGACAGAAAGCATGCAGAAAGCATGCATTTGATAAGAGCACACAAAATGCTGAGAATGAACAACACAAGAAGGTCATGCGAAAGATGTGTTTTATGACAAAGTATTCTTACCCCCAAATAAACTTGATAGATTGATAGAAGCGTTCCTCTTTCATCAAATTTTGGTGAAAGTTTCTCTGTCATTTGTGGTACTGGTCTTTCTTTGGGATTATTCTCCTTTCTGAAGAGAAAAGAGAGAGAGAGAGAGGGAGGGAGAGAGAGAGAGAGAGAGATTCCACAAATATAAGCTGCGGTTATATGAAATATTCGTAAACAGAGGTACGCTTTGATATATTGTGTGAACGTGACAAAGTAGAAATATTAGCAGAATTGATGTTGAGGTGCGAGTTTCTCCACTTTGTCTACCTCTGCAAATTAAATTTGTTAAGATCGCAACTGCTGATCTGTAAATTAATGGTCTGATCTATTAATTTTTGATGTGCAGTTGCGATCTTAATAAATTTTATTTGAAGAGGGAGACAAAGTGAAAAAACTCGCACCTGAACCTTCCCCCCTCTGAATAAAATCTTTCTGCCAGAATTGATGTTCGTTACAAGAAAGTAAATTGTAGCTATAATTGATGCTGCGTAATATGTACAATAATAAATTATGTTGTGAGTTGAAAAGAAAACCCAAACAGACATACAACAAAACAAAACCAAAAACTATTCAACGAATAAAGATATAAGTTCCTAGAGTAAGTGTTATAGTATAGTTTGTATTCATTTTTATGTCCTATGGTATAACTGTCCGTTCTGTTTGTCTATCAACAGTAATGTTTAGAGTCCTGACGATAGACTACCCAGATATGATACCGGTTCCTGACCATGTAAGCATTTCACGATTATTGTCGGACTTGCAGTGTTTTGCATGCGCTTCTTATTTCTTAAAAAAAAACAAGAAATGCATATAAGATGCGTCTGTTGACGAACCTTCGGAAGAAGAAACGTTATTCACTTTTTATACTGCATAAATAAACCTCTGCAATGACATTTTGTTTCATTCTGTAACAAAAACGCGATAATTAACTTAGTTTTATTTTGAAATTTACAGACCTTTTGAATAATTGAGGAAATAATGTTAAGTTTTTGATATATTAATCTAAAGAAAACGAAATATTTCGTCATCTACTGAGTAAAGGGCTGGCTTTTATCTTTCTTTTTTTTTTTTGCGAGATACCAAGGAACCCCAGAGTCTCATACCCGTCTAAGAAGAATTCAAAATTTATGTTATGAAAATCGGTTTAGAAATGGCTGAGGCATCCAAGAACAAAGTAAAACAAAGCTAGCGTAATGAAAGTTGGGTCACAACTTTATTGGAATCGCTCTGCCATGGATATCTCAGGCCTTTCAACACTAATTTTCATCAAATATATCTTGGAATCACAGATACTCTTTCTTAACTATTCTATCATTACCCGTGACAGGCACACACTGTGTACATTGAGTCACCGGGGGGAACTCGTATGAAGCAGTGGAAAAACCTCCTGAGTCCCGATGGCCTTCTAGACCTACAGTTTGCCCTGTCTGATGAGCCGGAGATGGGAACATGGCAGATCCGTGTCATCCATCACGGACATATGCCAGATAGCGTTCAGACCTTCAATGTCGAAGAGTACGGTGAGACAACGTCAACCATAACTTTATGATTATGGCTTTCCCTTGTTTACTTGTAATTTCATGCAGCATTTATAGAACTAACTCCTAACTTCCTCTTATTTAGAACGACACGTACGGTATGCCTGTATTCCTGTGACTGAGTCACACAAATAGAAATTCTTCGCAGAGTGTAAAACAAATTACCCCATTTTTTTCGTTGTTATACAGGACTAGTACGATAAATCTCCAGTTTTGATCTGTTGAAACAATTGTAGAAATTGAATTATTTCCTTCAGCCCTATACTACCAACACTGTGTCTATAGTGAATTGGTGGCTCTTACACGCTTGAATAGACCCTTTGCTTCAGAGCCTCTTTTCTCAGTACACACTTTTCTGTAACGTGTGCCTTCTTTCCAATATTTAGATAGATTGGGAGAGTCAATTTCATTTGAGTTATACATCATTTCAAAGCTTGGAGTCTGCTCTTTCAGGATATGTCCTAATCAAAAATTGGCGACTTTTTGTTTGTTTTGTGATGAAGGGTCATATATTATATGAAATCTAACTTTTGTTTTTGCTGTCAGTCACTAAATAAGGGCCCAAACAGGAAAGGTTTTAGCGTCAAATATTATTTCTAGCTTGTGTCCAAAAAAAGAAACTCTTTGTTTTTTATGTATTTTTGGCTACTTTTTACCTTTTTTGTGTCTTTTCAAAAAAAAAAAAGATTCCGCATTGCTATAAGCCTGAAAATATGCCATCTATTGATTTTGATTAATAAAACATATAAAGTAATCCTGCGTTTACGAAATTATTAAATCGTATTTTGCATTGAAAGGGTACAAGAAATCACATTTTGGGGGCATATTTCGGTCTGCCTTAAAAGAACATAATTATGTGTGCGCAACTTCGGAACGGTGTATCTGGGCGTTGCAAATTCAGTGTCAAAAGTTGTGGCAGACTCGAAAGAAAAACGTCGTGAAACATATTTGCGGCGATATAGCTTTTTGCGATGGCGACACAAATGTGTGTGTGTGTGTGTGTGTGTGTGTGTGTGTGTGTGTGTGAGTGTGTGGGCGAGGGGGGGGGGGGGTGCCGGTGCCCCGAGCGCCCCCCCCCCCATAGGGTTAAGTACTTACAAAACACCATTATCAAGGGTTGTCAAGACATATCTCCTTAAAGCTTCTACACTGAAGATATAGCGCCGACTGTTTGTTAAACTCAGTAGATAATTCATAATTATTCTTTGTATGTGACTATCCAGAATAGTTATTAGTGGAAACTGGGTGACTTGTTGAATAGAGGGCTATGGAAGTTAGGCCTACTAACTATTGAAAAAATGTTTAAGGGCTGCTCATGGTACGCTTAACCCTAACCAGCCTGGACTTTCTGGCCTGTTCTGTGGCCGGGGGAGGGTTGATTTAACCCCCCCCCCCCCCGATCCCAGCCTTCGATTGCGCAAACGCCCTAAAAAATTGACACATATATTACTTGATGCGTAATCTACCAAAATATAAAAGATAAACTGAATTTTTCATGTCTATATTTCATATTAAATAATAGGCGTGAAATCATAAATATCCCTCTGATGTAGAAAATAAAGCCAATGGCATACTAATTCTTTCGTGAAATTATTCCATGTAGCATTCCTAACGAACGTATTTGAAAAAGAAAATCTATTTTATAAATATCTTATGTATTTTTTTCGTCGTGTTCTACAAAATTTATTACACAACCTATCTTAAGCATAATTATGCTAAAATTTATTGATTTTAGCCATTCAACTTGAAAATAATAATGTTGTTATATCTTTTTGAATAAGATTAGAAAACTCTATTTGCATTGAGTTTGTACACAAAAATCACGTTTTTGAGCCATTTTCAGTCTAACAGGCATGTATACCGTGTACAGCTTCTTAACGGTGTGTCCGATTTTCGCGAAAATGGTGTCATGAGTTGTGCAAGGCTCAAAAAGTAAAAAGTCAGCGAGAGGCGCGGTCAAAAAATTCGCCCGGCAGAATGGTCGCTGAAAATATCGAGGGGGGATTCAACCTCCCCCTCCCCGGTCCCTTTAGGGTTAAGTCGTAGCCTTCTGATTTATTTGTTGTACCCCGTTTACACTTTCCTTACATAATATTGTTGAAAATCCAACTGAGACAAAATTACCTTATAGACAACATGTGTGTATAAATATCTGTACGTTATCAGTAATATGTGAACATGGACAATCAGAGAGAACCATAATTCATATCAAATCAAATCAAATCAAATCAAATCAAACCAAAATGCAGATTTGATCAAAACAACTATCTTTTTACTGAGTGTATCATCTCATTTCTCTGATTCACGTAGTTCTACCAAAGTTTGAAGTGAAGGTGACCCCAAAAACAGGATATATCTTTGCCCCTGAGCCATCACCTCTGCTGTTCACAGTATGTGCCATGTGAGTATTTCCTCAGTTCTCTTCGTGATTGTCATGTCATTGAGTGTGTCAATTAAGTTACTTCCTATCGCCATGCGGTTGTGGATCATTTTGCAGATCTTTTGCAGTTTTTTAGCCAATTTTGACATTGACTTACACTCTCTTTCAGCTGATTGACAATCTTAAGTGATCAAATGTTTGAAATACCTGTGCACAATTAATCTATTGGAATAGAAAACAAACAAACAATTAAAGAAAGCTACTACATCTTGTACTTTGGATCAAAAGTTTATTGTCTAGTATTATATATATATATATATATATATACAATATACATATATATATATATATATATATATATATATATATATATATATAATTATATGAGCATAAATACAGAGTGGTTTAAGGATAAAACGCCAGTCTAGACCTGTGATCAGGGTCGTAGGTGAGAATACTGCCACAGTACAATGGGATCAGTGTAGACATAATGTATGTCCATGATTGTTATCATGGATGCTACTGAAACACTGATTCTGTTTTTATATACGTCAATGTAGGGTATAATTTGGCAAGGCAATCGGTTGCAAAAACCAAGACTTTCATCAATTTATATTGGTTCATTTACGTTCTGGAAATCATCCGAGGGACTCCTTTAATCATGCCAAAGCATTTTTTTTTTTTAATTAATCCTAAGCAACATGTTCTTAAATCTCCATAATTTTAAAGATCAATTTATAACATACACGTGTAGCATGCATGACAACAGACATATTTTGACGTGTATGAATATCGTTAACATTCAGCATTTTTTTTAATTAATCCTAAGCAACATGTTCTTAAATCTCCATAATTTTAAAGATCAATTTATAACATACACGTGTAGCATGCATGATAACAGACATATTTTGACGTGTATGAATATCGTTAACATTCAGTCGAACTGCGGTTGAAATAAGTGGAATGCATTTTCTTTGGACTAACAGGTACACCTATGGACAGCCCGTGAGAGGTAGTATTGAAGCGACAATCTTGCTGGGACATCATTGGTTACCTACCAGGACTGTAGAAAGGGTAAGTTTGGGTATTGGATCTCCAAGATGACTGGATCAGCAGAAAAGAACTGGGAGCATTTCATGAAGTATTTTGTCATACATTATATATATCTGACAGATTGTTATTAGTTGCTGAAATTATTGCGTCTGATTGGCTGATAGCAAATTTGCCTTACAAATTTGCAAAAGCAGCTCTTCTCCGTACGACCTGTGCTCCCTCTCTCTTTCCTGTAATTATATTCTTCCCCCTTGTCTTTTTCCTCACTTCCTCTCTCATTCTTTCTTTCTTTCTGTATCTCTCCCTTTATATCTATGTCTCCCCCTTTCTTTCTGTCTCTAAATCTGTCTGTCTTCACTTTCTGCCTGGATAAGAGGATAAAGTGTCACACATTTCATGAATTTGTCAGTATTTAAACCTGTGCTTTTCTGCTGAATTCTATTAGCCTTGCGTGACGTAAAAGCATTGGTTTGGTGGGATTACAAAATAACTGTCGGTGTATGGATTCCTCCTTGAACCTTCCTTGACATTTCTACCCATAAAAGTGTGATCATAATCACACTAAGAAAAATAAGGTATTACTATCGTATTGTTGTGCATCAGAGATTTCTTATGCACGTTACCTGTAAATAAAACAAAGCATGCAAATACGACTATGATTACGTTTACTAACTTTTTGTCACTTTTGAAACTTGTGCAGCTGCTACCCTCAATGAAAGTCTGATCAACAATGTGTAATGTGTATGGACAAGGCAATTTCTGAAATACTACGAAACATTCACTCGATCCTTCTTGACAGATTATTTTAGAGGCAGATGCGTCGGGATGTGCTGAATTTAATTATACATTTGGCCGCGGAATGTTGAGAGGGAAGGAAATTAAAGTGGTCTCAAACTTCACGGAGGTAGGAACAGGTAAGATGTTGTGGATAAAGAATCTACATTGAACATAATTAAACAATAGCAAGTCAGAAAGGCATATTTTTCAAAGTGGAATTCATCCTAAATAAATATATATCTTCACACCTACACACACACACACACACACACATAAACACACACAGCTTTTAATTATTGAAACAATTCATGTGGAAAGAAATGAAATGGTACTTTGATTTCATAACTTCTATAAGACCTAGTTTGTGACAGGAATGAAGTATCGATTGAAGTTGATATTTTTATTTTTTACATATATATGAAGAAAGACAACATCTGACTTGTGAAGATGTAATTATCTTATTAAATAGTATTTTTTAATAACATTGGTTATGAGTTCTTAGTGCCTTTTTAAAGTCATAGAAGCAATGGACCTGTGATGTAGCATCAGAGCTCAATTGCTCTCAATTGTAATACATATAGAGTTAAAGCACGATCAAGTTGAAGTTGCGTAATCGTGCAGAGGGAAATTTAGAAAACATGATCAAAGGGGACACAAAACCCTTAACTGGAATAATGAATCGCACCTATAATCCATGCCAAAAATACAAAACAGATGCAAACAGACAAACAAGCATTTACTGCGGCATAAAGAAAAAAATCAGAACAATTGCACAAAAATGGACATGTCGTGCTGTTTGAGTTGATAAGTCCATAAGTAGGAACAACAAGGCACAAAACTGTGTCTATATTAGCTCACACATTATATGGGGACGAAGCCACAGCTAGAAGATTGTTTAAAAGCAAAGGAAACTTCTATAGGAACAAAGAAAAAAGTCTTACAAGGTGAAGAAAAGAAATCATATGTATGAATCATTGAACATTTTAGTGATGTGGCCATGTACAGGCCTAAAGGCATCAGCGAAGTTTACTAAATCTATATTGCAGAGATCCCTTAGCAAGTCGTACCGGTTATTACATTTGTATTTTATTTTCGACTGATTATTATTCTGACCACAATTTTTGTGTATTATATGCTTATGTTTGTCTCCCTGTGAATTTAGGAGTGTGGATGCAATCACGAACCGTATCCATTCCCCTCAGCCATGTACATTATAAAGTAAAGATCCAGGGACCAGATTTCTTCAAACCAGGATTACCCTACAGGGGGCAGGTAAGGAATCTCTTTAGTTAACTGGTACCTTCAGTTCTTTCTTCCAATATTTTATTTTATGTCTTTGAAATCGTTGATTTGTTGTTATTGTTTTTGGATAGATTTGCTGTTGGTTATGGGAATATAGCAGGCATTATACATATGGGTAGATTTCGTCTGTCACCTAACAATAATCTGACTTTTACCAAAATGTTATTGAAATGTTTCTTCAACAAATGCTTGTGTTATGATGTATTTCATTCACATATAACCAGATGAGCCTAATGACAAAATTATTTCATCCTTATTGGAATTATTGAATTAGAGAGAAGACTTGAGCTTTTTATTGATAAACAGCGTGCCCTTTTGGCATTTGAATTACAAATCTTAACGTCTGCAGCATTTCACATTCTTTTCTACACTGCTGTCCTCACAAAAAGTTGGGATTCTCAGTTGGTTTTAGAAAGAAGCAAAGCAATTTGTGAAAAATGACGTAAAAGCGTTTAACCTTCCGAGTGACTCGTCAGGCGTAATTATAAGAGTCATTATGTTTCAGTATACATTTGTATTATATCCACAACATAAAAGTAATCCGTTACAGTTGGCAATATATCTGAGCAGGGTTTCAGACCACTAAAGCACTAATATCGCCTCGTATTTTTGATGCCTATTTCCCATTACTTTATACCTCATTAAAAGTCAGTTAATGACACACTTTTACTGTTTTGTTATTGCTTTTTATCATTCGTTTGCAATGACAGCAGGAGAAAAAGAGCAAACGCAAAATTATGAATTGAAAATAGCATTATCGTAAGGGAGTTAATCAAGAACACACTGTTTTCTGGCCCTATTCTCGTGACCAGCATGTGAACAGGGCTGTGTATGTCTACTATCTAAATTCATTTTTATCTTGATTCAATAATTTTCATGCATGATTACAGGATAAACATTAAAGTTTGCAAATACATAACTTGACCATTCTTCAGGATGTAGTGATTGACGCATTTTGGTTTAAAGCTCGACATAGGAATAACTGTAATGCAAGTTATGTCACGTGATAATTTCTCTTATCTTTAAAAAAGGTCGTTCTGTCATACCCCGATGGCACCCCAGTTCCGGGTATTGAAGTTCGTGTACAAATAGAGGAGACGAGAAGGCACATCTCAGTTGTCACTCAAACTAACGGCATTGGACGATTCGAGATTAAAGGACCTTCTGACCCACTAATAGTAACCCTGACGTTAAGGGTAATGACCTCTTTCCATAATTCATATAGCGGTATGCATCCCCACCCACATAACGCACCTACACAGTAATACATGCACACACGCACGCACACACACACGCACACACACACGTATTGATATGTATAGAGTATAGTGCAATTCAAATCTCGTTAAGAATTGAAATTGACTAACAGATTGCTTTTGGTAACGTAAGTGATGAATTCTGTGTACATGATATGTGACCGTGCACCTCAAAACGAACATAAAGTTGCACACACTGATTTTGCGTGAGGACTGAAAATAAGTAAAATGGGTCAACCTAGCCGAACTTGACTTTTTCATATTTTCTGAAAGAGCGGGTCTTCTTTTCCATTATACTAAAATTTGGTATCATAAATTGGCGGAAAAGTGTGTTTTTTTTAGCAGTTTATCTCGAACATTTTTGGTAGAATAGTGTGATTAGGTGTGTCTTTAGAATCCCTTTTTCATTTCTAAAACACCTTGTCCACACTCTTCACTTTCAACTCAAATACTTTTGAAAGGATAGTGCTACTGCTTTGAAAGTTGGCATTGATTATGAACAGAATGAGTTAATGAGGCATGTTTAATTTGGGTTTAAATCTGATAATCCCTTCATTGTTGCTACTCTGGTGGTTTACTTCCTGTTTTTGTCCCATTCATCACACAGCCAGCACTGTTTGGTAAAGATTAAGCGCTGGACACTGTACTGCAGAGCCTCTTTTCTCAGTTCACACTTTTCCTGAGTTTGTGCTTTCTTTCCAATATTTAGATAGGTTAGGAGAGTCCATTTGATTTGAGTTATACATCATTTTAAAGCTTAAAGTCTGCTCTTTCGGAATATGGTCTTACCTAAAAATTCCTGTCTGGCGACTTTTTGTTTGTTTTGAGGTGCAGGGTCACATATGATTTATAATGTGTGTATGTGTGTGTGTGTGTGTGGGGGGGGGGTAAAACAAATCCATCTTCCTTAGCTGTTCTTATTTTCCCAAATGGAAGAAACAATTTTAATATTCCATGTAGATATACAAAATTGCAGCAGTCGAAGAAGTTATGATGTTTGTTGTTTGCTCATCTCTAGCTGAAATTTTACATGATCTTTATTATTATTCATTTAAATGTATTTTTCATTTTGGAAAAGGGGGGTTTGGTATTGTTCCTATAGAAATGCCTTATTTTGTATGTCTTCTGTGAAGATTCAAGGGAGAATTAAGGTTAAGATATAAGTAGCATACCACGCTTAAACTGCCAGACCATGTGTTACAAGATAGTTATGCAGTCACTCGGTTCCATTCATTCCTTTGTGCATTCCCAGGCTACTGACGCAGAAGGTGGCAGTTTTTCGATCCCAACGAAATCAGTGAACGATGGTATTCGACGAGTGGTTCGTTTCTTGATGTTGGAACTTTCGATCAAACAGTCATCAGTGGTCAAGATGTGAATGTCACCTTACATTTACAAGGCCTACCTCTGAGACAACCTCCAGTATTAAGTTTTCTACCGGGTTAGTATCCAATCTCTCATTTTTATTCTGTCGTTGACTCTTAGCAGTCATTCCACCATTCATGCATTGCTTGTGTAATTCAGTAGGACTGATTGTGGTAGCGATCGTTTTGTATACAAATGTGCAAACAACAGAAGATGTGCACTTAGTCTTAATACACCGCAAGAATTAACCCATGTTTAGGCTAAACCTTTGAGAGCAATGGAAGAGGGGCTCTGTTTTAGAAATTAATGTGGGAAATTTGAAAACATTAATGTTGACACCTCTGAAGGATCGAATTATTCTGGTTGTTCTGCTGCAGGTTTTGTCACGAGGACGTGTCGTCTCCAGCGGGCAAGAGACATGGACAAATCCGAATGTGATAAATCCACCTGTAGAGATCCACGAGGAAATACAGAGGGAGGTATCAGCCGCAGGCAGAGAAAAAAGATCTTCTCCTCCATATTTTGGCGGGCGTCGGAGAACAACAGTACGGTCTGCTGGTAGATGATATTATTACAGAGTTTTCCACAAACTTCATGCTGGTGATTTTTTTTCTTTTTTTTTTGTACAAGGCAGGATGTTCCTTCACATTGCAATAAATTGTAGAGCCATCGCCCTTTGGATATCTTATGACCACAGACCGGTGTAGTGGTGCTTTCCCTGGTTTTTTTTTAATGATCTGATTTCGTTAAGCGATATCACTAGATAAAATAAACTTTTTCCTCTTTTTTTTTTTTTGGGGGGGGGGGGTTCAATTATATTGGCCTGCATTCTTTTTCTTTGCCTGTTTGTTTTGTTTTGTTTTTGTTAGTGTGTGTGTTCTTTTCCTTTTTTTCTGAGAGAGGTCATTAATCTTTGTCTCAAAATGATCTGTACCCGAAACATCGATCAATCGATCGATCTTTTTGGGTGAAAGTTTGTATGACCGCTGTTTGCGTACTCTCAGTGTGAATTTTCATGTGATGTTGCAAAACAACAAAAGGTAAATGTTATATTCATTAATTGATCAATTTCAGAAGTCAGGGCGCCCGTACTTCTACCCTACCCTTCATTGATTGTCGAGAACTTGGTATTTTCCTTCACTGCCACGGCTGAGATGTCTCCATTAGCTCGTCTTCTTGTCTTTTACATCCGAGGAGACGGTGAAGTAGTCAGCGCCAATGGAGAAATCAAAATAGCTCCTGCATTTCAGAACAAGGTTGGTGTCAACATGCCAGCACGCTATAGCTTTTTAGTCAGTCAAAAATAGATAATAATATCTCCTTCATTCTAAAAACCTTCAATATAACGGATTGTGACAATGCTTGCTACTATGCGTAAACGAACTTGAGAAATTCAGCTGGAAAGGTTTTAACCAGGAAGTCGAACAGGCATCATCTTCGAATAGGCACTTTAAATCAATGGATGAACACCGTTATGCCTCAATAAATGAGACACTAATGCATCGAAACATTGATTCCGATCAAATTCGATATTTCCCCCTTTTTTAGTCAATTCCCATAATCTGCAGTTTCTGTGGCTGTTAGTGTATAACAGGTCTTTCGTAGAGTGAGGGTAGAAGCAGTGGCGGATCTACGGGGGAGGGGGGTCGGGGGTTAACCCCTCCCCCCGGCCATCCTTTAGCTGCCAAGTAAAAGTTTATGCGTATGAAAACGCCATCATGCCCAGACTTAATCCAGAGTTAATAAGCAAACACAATGATAACTCTGGATATTACTGTGTATTAAAATGTTAACCTATCCACAAAGACGTTATCATGGACTGCTTCTTATGGTCTCCATTGCGTTAGTAGATGCCAGGAAAACATCACTTACAGGGGTTCAAGTAGGTACGCTGCTCACAAACATCGCTGCTTAGCGGGGCGAAAAATTATAAGAAACTAACAATATACATTTATATAGTTATCAATGGACACTTACGTCTACTTATGAGTAAATTCAGTGTATAGATGGGTAGCCTCGCGTCCTCTAGTGTGCCCCTTGAAACATACCATGAGTAAACCTTACCTTTTTTCTTTTTCCTGTATGCTTTCTAGTATATAAGAATAATTTGTATTGCTCGAACAATGTGATCACGTTAAGCTTTTGATGAATACATTTCATCCTCCCCTCCCCCTGCCGCTGGTTCGCTTTGCTAATCATACTCATTCGCGCTGTTTTTTTTTTTTTTCTTTCCACTGTGATTTTATTCCCTAGAAATATGCTTTAGATGCTCTATAAACGGGTCTAGGAACACTACCCTTGGAAAACCACTCTCCGGATAACTACCACCCGGATAATTACCCCCCAGACAATTCCCCCCTAGGGCAACTACCCCCGGACAACTACCCTCCAAGGGCAATTACCCTCCAGGGTAATTACCCCCTAGGACAACTACCCCCCGGACAACCACCCTCCTAGGGCAACTACCCCCAAGGGCAATTCCCCCTCAGGAAAACTACCCCCTGGATAACTACCCCTCGGATAGCTACCTCTGGATAACTACCCCCTCGGATAAATACCCCCTGGATAAATACCCCCCCCCCCCCCCTGAAAACTACCCCCTGAGTAACTACCCCCACCCGGAGAACTACCCCCTGGATAACTACCCCCGGATAATTACCCCTCGGATAATAAACCTCCGGATAATTACCCCCCCCCCCCCCAGATAATTACCTCCGGATAATTACCCCGGATAATCACCCCGGATAAATACCCTCCGGATAAGTACACCCCCCCCCCCCCGATAATTACCACCATGATAATTTTCCCCAGGTTAATTACCCCCTCCTCCGATAACTAGACCCTAGATAACACCCGATAACTACCCCCTCCGATAACTTCCCATGCATGATTACCCCGGATAAGTAAGCCTACAACTCCCCCTCCCTATAACTATCAAGACGAAAATTACCACCAGGACAGTGCACCACGCCAATTACCCCCTGGGTAACTACCTCCCAGGTCATTGCCCCCACCCCCCCCCCCCCCCAATCTTACTTTTAATAAAAAGAATATCATTACTACAGGAACGAAATTCTTTGTATTATTTGCCAGGAATCACGGAGATGCCATACTGATACATCATCATATGAAAACAACATCTTAAGGATTTACGATTTGTATCGTTTGCATTTAGGACGATTTATGTACAAGCTTAACTTCTCCCTGGAAGATAATAAACGGAAAGATGTTAACTCCGCAAATGCATGGATCGTCAGCAGCACACCAGGGATCACCAGTGTTTCGGCCATTTAAGTGCTGTACACCTCCCCTTGGCTGGCCGGTGCTGCGTTGGGATCCCCTTGACAGCACCCCCATGGCATTTGTATTTTGACTCTATGTTCATAAAAAACGAAGCTGTCCCTTCATATCCTACCCGGTAATCCAGTAAATGTCATGCCTTTAACCAAAACTATTTTTGCTAATCTGTATTTTCTTTTACTGTTCCGAAATTTCGGATTTCTCTTAATAGTATAGTTTAAAAAGAAGTTTGAAGTTTGAATGCCTTTACCATTGAGCTAAAGACATTTTGAAGAAATGTTACACTTCAGAATGAGTTAAACTTTTTGCAATTTTTTTTTTTAACCACAATCGTCTATCGTTTACCACAACTCTATGTAACACTTCTTTATTTTGAGGAGCTTATATCTCATGCCTCACGTGCCCTGGTTTTAACCCATCATCTTCCTCTTCCCTCTCGCTTTTCTCTGTCCACCGTGAAGGTAGTCTATTCCTGTCATTCATAACTTTTATTATCGAATTAACGAACCTTTGGAATAACGCCAAAATGTGCTTTTAACAAACCCTCTTTCATTTCCGAACTAACGGACATTTAGTTGTATCAGAATCTGTGTGTTTTGTATTAAAGGACTTCGGGAACAAAATGAAACAAACCTTATCTGAATTCACATTATTGTATTACAAAACACAAGTTCCCCTCGGAAACTGTGCGTGATACACGGAGTGAACATTCAATGATGCGTTCGCTCATGCAGAGACGCTTTAAAAATGCTTGTTCCGCTACGCATTTTCGAATCCGATTCGCATTTCGTTATAACAGAGCACATTTCTTTTGTTTTTCTTTATCAGTGGCGCTCAGAAAAGACTTCGTGATAACGAAAATTTTGCTATAACCGTCTTCGTTATAAGCGAATTTTGTACCATAGACTTTATGGCGATAATTTTGGGACCAGAAGTTTTGCTTCGTTATAACGAAATTTCGTTATAACCGTGTCGTTTAACGGGAGTGCACTGTATCTTTATTTGTGTACTTCGTCTCTGTCTTAATTTGCTTTCTTTGCATTGTTTCATCAATTTTGTAACTATTTCACTGTTACACCGTTAACGCTCATTTCAGAATTGCCCTACTGCATTATTGGGCATTAAACAACTAGTATATCAAGGATGTGGGAAGAGATTGTCACCTCGTTGGTATGATCACCGCAGAGCATTACCTCCCTTGACAATTACTCCTTATCAAAATTAGGCTCCAAACAATCACCCCTCTTACAACAACGAAAAGTAGAAATTACGCGGTGCGTAAAGTACGTCCCCGCCGGAAGTAGCATTTGTATCAAAATGTACTACATAGGTCAAAAGATCAAGGTCAAAGGTCAAAGAAGTCAAAGTCAACATTCTGTGTAGAAGTTTTGAAGCCCTCACCTAGTGCCATCACATAAAGCAGACGGAATCGAAATCGGGTTAGAAATGGCGAAGGAGTAGCATTTTGTAGCAAAATGTACAATACAGGTCAAAAAAATCAAGGTCAAAGGTCAAAGAAGTCAAAGGTCAAAATTCTGTGTAGAAGTTTTGAAGCCCTCACCTAGTGCCATCACATAAAGCAAACGGAATCGAAATCGGGTTAGAAATGGCGATGGAGTAGCATTTTGTAGCAAAATGTACAATAAAGGTCAAAAATCAAGGTCAAAGGTCAAAGAAGTCAAAGGTCAAAATTCTGTGTAGAAGTTTTGAAGCCCTCACCTAGTGCCATCACATAAAGCAAACAGAATCGAAATCGGGTTAGAAATGGCGAAGGAGTAGCATTTTGTAGCAAATGTACAATATAGGTCAAAGGTCAAGGTCAAAGGTCACGACTGAAATTCTGTGTAGAAGTTTCAAAGCTCCCATGTAGTGCTATCATATAAAGCAACAGAATCAAAATTGGCTCATAAATGACAGAGAAGTAGCAAATTGAAGATTTTGATCACACACGGACGCACACACGGAAGGGACGACGGACCGACACGACGGACTGACACAGGACACAGAATACGGAGCCCGTTTCAAAGTC